>NW_026706825.1:1800000-2095000 GCF_024137745.1 Phymastichus coffea
TGGGTAAAGGGTTAAAAAAGTTAAACGTTTTTTAACGAGGAGTATGAAGGAAGTATACAAAGTTTTCAAAGAAGACAATCCTAGTATAAAAATTAGCAAATCAAAATTCTACTCAATGCGCCCAAAATATGTACTAATAGATCCAGTGAAAGATGTATGCTTATATATTTATTGTGCAAATTTTGATCTACTTCTCATTGCTTTAAAAAATTTTATTGGGCAAACAAGTACTAGTCTTTCGAGTATGCGCTCTGAAATGTTATCAAATGTTGTTTGTTCAGCCCCTACAGAGTCTTGTAATTTTCAAGAATGCACTTCATGCCCTGGCGCTAATGGCATCACATTCGACAAATTAAAAATTGACGAATCTGAGGTAGATAGTGAAATATCATTTGCATTTTGGAGTAAAGGTACTCTAGAAATAAGAACGGTATCTATTGCTACGTTCAAGGAAGAGATTGCAGAGCATACCATCAAAATTATTTCTCACTTAAGGATTAAGGAAATACAAAGGTTAGAAATAAAATCTGAAAGAGAAGCAGTATCAAAAAACTGTCGATGGTTATTGATGTATATTGATTTTGCTGAGAATTGGACAGTAATTTTGAAAAATCCCGTTCAAGGAAACCACTGGGTAAACAAACAGATTTCAATTTTTACTGCAGTTATTTATGTAGGAAATATGGTGAAGAGTTTTGTTGTTGTCAGCGATGACCAAAAACATGATTTTTGTCATGCTTTATTAGCGATGAAAAAAATTATTGATATAATTGAAAGCACAGTTAGTGAAGACAATATTGTACTGGAGTCGATCACCATATTATCGGACGGTGCTGCAAGTCATTTTAAAAATCGTTTTCAGTTGCATGAGTTTCGAAAAGGAACCATTAATAAAAAATGGATATTTTCTGCAACCGGTCATGGGAAAGGTGCTGTTGATGGTTTAGGAGGTTTAGTAAAACATTATGCAACGGTACATAATTTACGTTCTTCCGAGATCGACGCTATTCAATGTGCTGAAAAATTTGTTGAATATGTTCAAAGCTATACTACTTCAATACAGTTAATACACCTAGAATCTGAAGAACTTCAAAATTTTCGTAACGAGAAAATTGAAGATAGGAATAGTTCTATGAAATTCGATGGTATCCAAAGATGCCACATGCGGAAGTCTGAACCATCCAATGGGAAGAGCAAGTGTTTTATCGCTAGAACTGCAGTACATGAATGGATTGAGATGGAGAAAAAAGTAAAAATGACTAAAAGGAAAGTCAAGGTGAAGAAAACTTCGGTTAAAAGAGGAAAATATGGTCAAGTACGTTAAAAGAAAAATAGTTTTATCAGGAAAAGTTAAGAAAGTGAATAGCAGGCGAAAAAACAAAAAAAAGAAAAATAAATAAAGAATAGATTCAAGATATATTAAAAAATAAATGTGAAATATTATTTTATTTACTTTTGAACCTTTTTTTTTATAAAAGTAATATACATTTACATAGATTATTCAAATTTTCGACACGGAAGAAAAAATTTTTTTTTTATTTTTTTCTCCATAAAAAAGCAATAACCGGAAACCGGACTGGTATACGTTTGAACACGATGGTACAACGAATCTACAAAAAAAAATGGGCCAAAAAAATATGGCCTTTTTGAGATAAATCGGTATTTTTACAGGATGCAATTTTTATGCAAAAGTGCATAATCTTCTGAAAAATGCATTTATGCACATTTTTGATCACGTACATTTGAAGGTCTTCAATTTTGCTACAATATGAAAAAAGTTTCATCCGATTTGGACTAATAATGACCGAGCAGTAGAAAGTCGAAATCCAACTCTCAAAATTTTTTTTTAACTTTGAATTTTAGAAGTGAATTTTCAAAATTCAATATTAAATCAAATATGCGTCTAAGGAAAAAAAAAAAATACGTGTCGCTTTATTTTCATCATAGAATCTCAAAAAAATATTTTGGTGTGGTTTGCTCATGGGTGCCCATGGAGCTCCGTATGATTTGAGATGTAATCGGCCATTTATTATCTTTACTTTTTGTCAGAAAGTTTGTTGGTTGTACATAAAACGTAACATAAATGACCCACAGATACCGAGTTGTCTTTAAATTAGCAATCTTGCAATATAAAAGTAGCATATTCGCAAAACTGAAATGACATGCTTGTCGGCCGGAACACCTAACCAGACCTATTGAACTTTGTTAATGAATATTCAAGGAAGACTATACAAGTTTCTTCAATGAATCAATAACTGATTTAAATGTTTCATTAAAATCTTTTCTAAATCTTCTTTTCCGCGTTTTGATAGCTGATATGTACGATTAATTGCATCAGGAGCCTCATCGTTGAAGTAAAGTCTTTTCTCACTGAAAGTCAGCCATGTTGTTGGCAGTAGTATCAATGAAAGAGAAATAACGCTCGTTGACTCAATCTATGATATTTATAATAAAAGAATCATAATCTTTCCTACAACTTCTATAATTTATTGGTCTATCTCTGTCGATAACTAAAAATTCATGACTATTATCTTTCCAACGTATTAAGTTATTCATATTCAACTCAATGCCAAACATTGACGTTGATCGTAATACATTTTATATTGAAGGTCAAGAAGAAATCATTTTACCAACTGATAGTTATGAGATAGAAGATAAACAAAGTTTTTTCAGAGAAGCTTGAATACCGAAAGATATCGGTATTCAAGCTATATATCGGTATATATATAGTTATTCAGTGCAACTGCGAATTAAAATTTGAATCGAAGGATTTTATTAGATCGATTTTAGGCTTCACTCCACGTAAACTTCCCCCAAACAAAACGCATAGTTCTGATTTACCAGTGACTATATTAAAAGTAAACGCTTTACATATAGAGTGTAATATTACTGCAGGTACTTATATAAACGAACATGAAGTGCACACTGTATATGAATTTTTTCTATCCATACCACCTGAATATAAAATTATAGAAGTTTCTTTATACATAATTTACTGTGAGAAGCATTGATCATTTACAAATACGTATTATTGATCAATATGTATCTGTAAATGACGGAAATCTAGTAAATTTTCGAGGAGAAATTATCACTGTACGATCGCATATAAAAGTAGTATAGTATACGACATTAACAACAAGAATATTAAAATTGAACGAGGATATATTAATAGACCGAAATATCAGGCAGTGATCAGTCAAGAGCGAGTTAACCAAAAGCTCATACCTCGCAACATTCAGTTCTTAAAAAATTTAAAACTAAAAGTTATCGAAAATTGTCCTCGTGGTGAAAATAAATCGATTTTATCTTGCATATTAGTGTGCTGTTTATAACAAAATGGACGAAATTCTAAACATTCATTCAGGTGTCGTTTTGGATGAATCGATAGCTCATTATAAAGTTTATATACAAAAATCTTATTCTTTATTATATTCCGATAATTATGACGGGGAAAACCGTTTAGTAGCAATTTCTCTGTCTTCTCTGTCCTTTCGCTGTCTGCGTGCACTGTCGTTAAGCCGAGCATTGATGTAATTGCGTTAACGCATTACCAATGCCTGATTTTGAGGTTCCGGATTAGCGACTTAGGGAGGATTAGAGCTGCACAGCTTCCGGCAGGCCGTGGAGGCGAAGAGGCGCGCGAGAGGAGAGAAGAAAGAATATATAAGAGAGCAAAGGTTGAGAAAAGAGAGTTATTGTACGTGAAGAACAACTCAGGATGTCACCGTTGGTACAAGAGAGGAGTTGTACGTGAAAATTAGTCTCGGGAAGTCACAGTTGGTAGCAGCATAGAGAATTGGTGTGAATTCGGCGTGCGCCGCAGAATACTGCAGAAATCTTTAGTTTGGAATTTGTTGGCCGGCGATTTGATAAGCCGGATCGTCCCTGGCCTCTGCAGTATAACCGTCGACGTTTGCTTATCATCTCCGATGCCCGGACCCATTGAAAGAAAAGGTGCTAGAGCAACCGACGCTGTGTAAGCTCTTCTCTGTCTTTCCGTTCCTCAAGAATCAGTTCGAGTGCGCACAAGATAGTCGTGGTATCGTGGACAATCGGATGCTCCGCGGTGCACAGAATTGTGACCGCTAAGCGATCTTTATTTGTCCGAGTTTGTCGAAGAGGCTCACCGTTACCTACCGCCAGGATTGCCGCTTCGCAACGGCTGAAAATTCTCCGGAAACACCGCATCGCCCTGAAAATTTATTTGTACGGGAATCTGTATTGCGATTCTTTATTTTATTTTGCTGATTTATTTCTAATTTCTTTTATTTTTTATATTCGTTATATATATAGGAGGGTCGTTTGAAAAGTCTGTGCAAAAATAAAAACTGCTTGATTTTTTTTAATAAATCTTTTTTATTTTTAAACATAGTCTCCTTTTAGGCTTATACACTTCATCCAACGCTGCTCTAGTTTGTTAATCCCTTCCAAATAATAGGATTGATCCAAGTCTGTAAAATAAGCATTCGTTTCTGTAATCACCTCCTTCGTTTGAATAAAATCTTTTCCCCGCCAGCCATTTTTTCATATTAGATTACAAATAGTAGTTCGACGGAGCCAAGTCTGGAGAATAGGAGGGATGTTAAACGAGTTGGAACCCTATCTCCATCAGTTTTGCGGCCATAACTGCTGAGGCATGAGCTGGCGCATTGTCGTGGTGGAAGAGGACTTTTTTGTGGGCCAATCGTGGACGTTTCTCTAGCAACTCGGTTTTCAAACGATCCAATAACGATGAATAATATTCGCCTACGGTTTTACCCTTTTCCAGATAGTCAATGAAGATTATTCCTTGCGAATCCCAAAAGACAGTCGCCATAACCTTCCCGACCGAAGGAATTGTCTTTGCCTTTTTCGGAGCAGATTCCCCCTTGGTAGCCCATTGTTTAGACTGTTCTTTGGTCTCAGGAGTGTAGTAATGTATCCATGTTTCATCTACAGTGATGAAACGACGCTTAAAGTCATGCGGATTTTGCTGGAACACTTCACACGATCTCGTTTTTGGTCAATCGTGAGCAATCGCGGCACCCTTCTAGCGGATAGCTTTTTCATGTCCAAATGTTGGTGCAAAATATTATGTAACCGTTCGCTCGAGATGCCTACAGTACTAGCAATCTCACGCACCTTCACTCTTCTGTCAGTCATCACCATATCATGGATTTTATCAATGATTTCTGAAGTGGTAACCTCAACAGGGCGCCCGGAACGTTCAGCATCTTTTGTGCTCATACGGCCACTCCGAAAATTTTGAAACCACTTATAAACCATTTTATCGAAGGTGCACAATCACCATAATGTTTATCAAGCTTTTGTTTAATCTCCTGAGGCGTTTTGTCTTTGAAAAAGTAATGTTTAATCAATACACGAAATTCTTTTTCGTCCATTTTTTTACAACCACTCGATTTCTTTGATTGAAACGAATGTAAAACGCAAAGTAATTGGCCGATCTGGCTGAAACTTGGTATGTGCTCTTCCAAGATATGCCACTAACTGAAAATAACCTTGATGCGCACTAGTAGCGCTATCTCTTTGACTTTGCACGGACTTTTCAAACGACCCTCACATTTTTTATTGTTATTGTTAATAAAGAGATGGTTTTGGGTTTTTTGTAAGTTATATAATTAAATTTTAAGTTATTTCTTCTTCCCGTCTAAGACTGTCTCACTCGTAAATGTCGTAACCTGCATGCCCGACAGGTTATTCAGTAGCTGAAGCATTTTTCCTTCCAAATCCCCGCGTAAATAATTAGTAAATAGATTCGTGGGTAAATTTTATTGTAAAAAACCAACTCTCCCTTTACAAATAATGATAAAATTTGTAGCTCAATTCAACATCAAAATTTATCCTTACTTTTATGTCACAGTATAATTCATATATGTGGTCGATTAACTTAGGAAAATGGAGCTGCAGTGGAAACAACTAAAATGGTAAATAACGCCATCTGTCATTAGCTTGAGGCTATATGATACGATATAAATACTATTGAAATAGACAAAACTAAAAATTTTGACTTAACGAGTCTCATGAAGAACTGGTCAAAATTCATTTGCCGAAAATGCTGGTTAGATTAGTGAAAAAGAAGTGATGCTCACAAATGATACAGGTTATTGTTACTGTCCCCCTTAGTATACTGTTAGGATTTACTGAAGGTTATCGAAAATTCGTAGTCAATGTCAAACACAAACTTATTCTTATAATAGCGAGAAATGATTTCAATGATATAACCACACCTACCAATTTGCAAGGAGTAATTATTTAGGAAAAAATTAATATTACTTTGAATAAAATTGAATGATTAATACTATATGTAGCAGCAGTCATTAAAGAAAAAATCAAACTACTTAATCAAATTGATCGTGACTGAGCAATCACTATGAGTTATCGTACTTGGAAGTTATACGAATATTCGAAATTATGCCCCACATTAAAGCATGTTTGGATTGCAGAGACATCAAGCTAATTGGAAAAATCTTGCTTTGTTATTTTATTTTTTCAAATTCAATGAAAAAAGAATTGGATACTAGTGTTAGCAGATTTGATTACTGTAACATTAAAAATGTAAAACTATTTTTGAATTCAAAATCCTATCCATATGGAAATCTTAATCTAAATGTTGAAAAAAATCAGTATGCAGTACTTTACAATTCCTACTCTAATTTTTAAAGCTCATAATACAGAAAAGAAAATGAACCGTTGCTTCATAAAAAGGAATTCATTGAGAAATTACCGTTAATCGTAATAGATGTTCGAAATGAAATGAATCTATTAAAAGTGCACCTGTCGACTTTAAGTTGAAACGAGAGATGGTTTTCCTGACAACACTGTCGCTTATTGTGTAATTTTACATTATCGAATTATACACGATAATTCAATCATAGGCGACGTGAAGAAATAAGTTTAATACAATTTCTTCTCTAAATAAAATATAACTAATAAAATTCAAAGTAAGCTAATGTACATTAGTTTGAGTTTTATGAATAAAAAGAACTTCAATTAAAAATAGATACGTTTTTACTCTCGCCTACCGTAAAAACGCTAAAAATAGGTATACCTGGTGTTGTTCAAACCAAATAATTACATAGATAGTCCGCTTAACAACTGAAATTCTATAAGTAGTATGTGAGAGGTAATTGGTAAATTTTTTAAATAAAAAATGTGAATTATAAGTAAGTTTTTACTAATTAATTAAAAAAGTATTACGAAATTAAAAATTTTTCATTTTATCAAATATTATTTATTGTAAGAAATTATGAAGTTATAAAAAAGTGGTATTAAATAAAAAGAATTGTTTTATTTTGAATACATCAAATACTTTTACTGATCTACATGGCTTTCTTTTTAATGCGAAACACTTATGTAAAAAAGACATATTTTAAGTTTCTTTCTTTCTTCCGCGTACTTTTTATATACTTTTTGACATATTTTTACCAGAAACTTATGCACGCCATTGTATACATATATAAGAGGGGTGTTCACAAAGTGAGGTGACTTTATAGTTTTTTTTAAAAAATATTTATTTATTAGTCAATATTTATGTTGTCCCCTTCAAAGTAACCCCCCTAAGATATAATACACTTGTGCCAACGTTTTTTCCAATCCTCGAAGCACTTTGGTAAGCATTTTCTGGTATAGCCTTGAGTTTTTCCAGCGATTTTTTTTTATTTCCTCAATCGTTCCAAACCTCCGTTCTTTCATGGATTTCTTGAGTTTTGGGAACAGGAAAAAGTCGCAGGGGGCCATATCCGGTGAATATAGTGCCTGATGCATGATTGTGATTTTGTTTTTAACCAAAAAGTTCGTCACAAACAACGATGAGTGAGCAGTTACATTATCGTGATGTAAAATCCATGAATTGTTTTCCCACAATTCCGGGCATTTTTTTTCGTATTGTTTCTTACAAACGGCGCATAACTTCAAGGTAATACTTTTTATTTTCCGTACGACCTTGTGGTAAGAACTTTTGATATACTATGCCAAGATAATCAAAGAAAACAGTGAGCAAAATCTTAATATTTGATCGAACTTGACGTGCTTTTTTCGGTCTTGGTTTTTCTGGAGTCTTTCATTGGGACGATTGTGCTTTAATTTTGACGTCATAACCATAAACCCATGATTCAACACCAGTTATGACTCTTTTGAGCATATTAGGATCATCATTGACGTCGTTTAACAGCTCTTGAACGATGCTCCTTCGACGGTCCTTTTGTTCAAAATTAAGCAGTTTCGGAACAAATTTTGCTGCTACACGTTTTATGCCCAAAACTTCGGAAAAAATTGCATGGCACGAGTTAACAAAGATGTCGACGTCTTCAGCCACTTCTCTAATAGTGATTCAACGATTTTTTGCAACATTTGTTTCACTTCAACACTTTTATCAGTTATTGAAGTGCTGGGGCGTTCAGAGCGAGGTTCGTCGTCGGTGTCTTCTCGGCCATCTTGAAAGAGCTTATACCACTTGTAAACATTTTTTTGACTTAAAATAGACTCACCGTATGCCACTTTCAAGATTTCAAGTGTTTTGGAGTACTTAATTCCATTTTTTACATAAAATTTTGAACAAACTCTTTGATCCATTGTTTTCGATAGCAGAAAATACACAAAAAACACATCTAACGTTTCTGTCTAGCAAAAAAAAAATAAACATACAAACTGGCTAACACTATGAACAAATGTAAGGAACATGTTCGTATATCAACATATTAAAAAAAATATCGATGATTGAATCTATGTAGCCCGCGCAATTTAAAAATTCACCTTACTTTTTGAACACACCTCATACATGAATGAAAAAGCAGATTACTTTCTCAATGATGAACGTTTTATATTTTGTTAATGATTCAATATAAATCATAGGAAAAAGAGAAAAGAAAACGTGTGACGATAACACTTTTTTATTTATAACTTTATTATACACTTTTAGTTTTCAATTTATTTTTCAAACTTAACAAGCAAATGCAACCGAGTAAGTAATCCTAATCTAGTCAAACAGTAATGTGATTACGGAAAAAGATTTAAACGTTCAATTTAATTTTCTCCTATTCTCTGTAAATTTTCCTTGTCTTAATAAGCTCACTCCAAAAGTTAAAAAAAAAGCGAAAGAATAAATTTTCAAACCCTTCATTATGGAGTGTTCTCCTGACTACCTTTGGATTTATCTTGAGGGTAGTTTCGATTCTTTAAAAGAAATTGCTCTTTCATTCATAGTATGAACTGCGCTTACTTAATATAAAAAAGCTTTGTAAAATAGAAAGAAAAAATAGGTGTTGATTTTTTTTCAGAGGACTAATAGCTCTATAATAAAAAGGTGTCATTAACAACATCTACTGCAATAAATTCATGACTACCTATAGATTTCTTTGGAACACGATTTGTCTTTTCAAATAGCTCAAACAAATTAAGTAAATATACATAGTGACTGAGATTTATAGAAAGAGTGAGCTAGATAATCCCCTATCGGGATCGACAGTTACCCGGAAAACCTTATCTCTCCATGAGAGAGAGTCCCAAGCTACTTTGAGTCAGAACTATAGAGAGATCTCGCGCTCCCGGTCACCGTGCGCTCTCAAGCTATGCTAAGCTAGAACTAGAGTGTAGCGTTCTCCCTTCACTTTTCAAGCGATACACTAGCTCTATAGGGCCCTTCGTAAGCTATGCCCTATAGATATACTCACGCCACGCTTACTGAACCCTCAGATGTGTAGCTAGTAGACATAATAAAAATTATACAAGGTATGAGAGGTATTGATTTTTATGATAGAGAGCCGTCCTATGGACCTAACGTACGCGGATTCAATTCCCCAACGTCTCCATTTATTTTTTACAAAATTAATTGAGCCAATTCCATATTTTAAATTAATCAACAATAAAAATAATAACTAAATAAAATAATTCTAAACATCAGAAAAAAACGAGCCAAAACTTATATAACTCTAACAAGTGGATATGTAATCTAAGCACATTCATTCGAGAAAAAAAAGGAATAAGTTTAAATTAAATAGAAACTGCCTCAGTAACTTTTTAGTGATAGGATGAGCGACTTAAACACTGGCGTTTTAAATAGGAATTTAACTCTTTAATGAAACAATGAATTTAAATACATTTAATATAAAATAAAATAAAAGTAAGTGTCTGAAATTCAAAAAAACTTAGTACTGGAATGAAGGAAAAGCCATTCAAATTCAGGGTATCTCTACAACAGAATTAAATAAAATGTAATTTCGAAATTATTTGAGCGGATACTTAGCCTGTACAAAACGCGAATTAAATGGCTGTTTACAAAATTCTTACCAGCTCAACACGCATATTGGTGATAATATTCAACTAAGCAGGGAGAGTGTTCTCAAACTCAGCACGGCGTAGTTCCTTGATGGAAAAGGCCTAATACTATCGAGACGCAGCGACTATAGAAGACGAAGTGTGTCCTCAGCTAGATAGGCGACTCTTGGACTTAGCCCCATGCCCAACTGTTTAACCGTTGTTATTTTCTTCATATCGTTTTTTCGTATGAACGAAACCACCTAAAATCAAAGAGACTTAGGTTAACTAAGGAATTACATATCCCATGTTAAAAGTTAGCAATCCGAGGATTTCTTCAAAACAAAAATGAATTGTCTCTTTTTTGAGCAGATCTTCAAGCGATTCGACTTTCGATGTAAAGGCTTAGGTTTTTATCCGATTTTATCTAGGGGATTAAGCGGATTAGGCATAAAGTCACTCACACGTAATATACATCGAGTGTCACAAGTCAAGTGACTTAAGGTGAGTTCAACTCTGTTGAAAAGAAGACACTTAAACGAAATCATCTGACGTAAAGGCGAATACACGTACAGCGATACGTGTTTAACGGAGTGGTGGTTAGCTCTGCATCGTGGGAGTTTGTTCTTAAATAAATTTCCCATTTTTTCAAATAACCTCCTCCGTTACATTATTTAAATATTTTGAAAATCGCCCGGAAGTTTTTTCGCCAGCATTTGCGCGATGTTTTGCGCCTTTGATCGAATCAGAGCAAGAGTTCTCATCGCCGTAGTCATCGTAGCCGACTTAGCCACCGTAGCAGCAGCCGAAGCCGTCGACCGTGCCATCACGACAGATCTAGCAATCGCGAGTGTCAAGCCCGTCACCGTGTCAGGAGTCGCAGCCGTTCAACGTGTAGTAGAAACAGAGGTATTCATCGGAATTCAAGAGGACTGAGGAGCAGATCATAGAGTATTAAGTCGAGGTACGTACCTCCGTTGGAACTAACATCTTCGCCCTTGCGAAAATATTGTATTGCCTGAGCAGAATGATCATCTCGAGCTTAGAACTGAGACGTAAAAAAATACTGCAACAGCAGCTATGGGCAGTGAATCTCACACGGGAGATAAGGTGAAAACTGCTCCACCTCATTTGATGATTTTATCTCATTGGTTCAAAACATATTGCTAGTCATAGTTGTCGCTCCTTCTATCGATGACACACAAATAAGCGGTGCTACTATCAACAGATGATACAAGCGAACAATTAGATGAGGAGGCATTACTTTTACTAATCGATGATTCTACCAACCTAAAAGAGGTGCAAAATACACTTCGATCAGAGCTTTTAGTAAAATGGTCTATATGGATATCTGAAGGTTAGATTAAGAAGTTAAAGCTAAACTATTAGACAAACGTGAGAGCTTACTAATCCTACAAGGATAAACTTTAAATCCAGAGTTAACCTTATTACTTTCTGAGCAAGCTAATAAGCGTGATGCTCATTTTGTAAACGCTTGAAATTTGATTGGCTCCGCATTAACAAATTAGGTGTAGCTATATCAGCTTTATTAACAAAGACTTCAATCGGAAAACTCTTCTTAAAACATTCACTGATGTTGGAAAATTACTTTCGATTTTACATTATAGTCAACTTTCTGGTAGAAAAGCCTTTATCATTCCAGCAATTAATAAGAATTTGAACGAAAATTTGAAATCAGTGTTACTCAAAAGCAAACCCGATGAATTTTTATTCGGCAAAAAGCTTTCAGAAAAAATTAAAGAAGTAAAAACGTTTGAGAAAATAGGAAATGAACTGAAAATTGTATGTAGAATAAAAACCTTACGTCAAATCAGAAAATTTTTTAAATCAACCCGGAAAGAAACAATTTCAAAATCAGCAATCAAAGTTACAGTCGAAAATAAATTTTCCGAATAAGAATACATCAAAAAAGAATTCTTTCCCATCGTACAAACAAACGAAATTCCAAACTTTGCGTTCGTACTCCGAATCAACTCGCAAACACTACAGCCAAAAAAAACTTCCGGGCGATTTTCAAAATATTTAAATAATGTAACGGAGGAGGTTATTTGAAAAAATGGGAAATTTATTTAAGAACAAACTCCCACGATGCAGAGCTAACCGCCACTCCGTTAAACACATATCGCTGTACGTGTATTCGCCTTTACGTTAGATGATTTCGTTTAAGTGTCTTCTTTCCAACAGAGTTGAACTCACCTTAAGTCACTTGACTTGTGACACTCGATGTATCTTAGGTGTGAGTGGCTTTATGCCTAATCCGCTTAATCCCCTTAGATGAAATCGGATTAAAACCTAAGCCTTTACAAATCGCTTAAGCTAATAGGAAAATAATTGAGGTAATCGGCGAATGAAATTAACTAACTTTAATTAGAAAAAAAACAACAGTCTTTTATGGGCCGAAAGACTAACGCATGTAAATAGGATTTTACAATGAATTATTATTATTCTGTGTGAGAGAGAGAAAGAGAGAGAGAAGATTCGAAAATTACCGCGAAACTAACACTCGGCGCGAATACAAAAAATCGCTATCACGGTTTACAAAATACCGAATGTATTTTGTCACGCAATAATAAAGGGAGGTGCACCTACCCTGCGGTGCAATTACGGTAATCAGCCGTAATTGTTGATGAGGTAAATCAACTGCCGCTGCTCCTCCACTTAATCAGCTGCGCTGCCTCTCTCTCCTATCAGCTATAACTTTACTGCTGCCACTCTGCTTCTGCCAATCTACCGACGCTTGCTGCAATAACTTTGTTGCACCCACGCACGTAAAATTGTCCCAGAAAACTAATTAGACGGCGAAACACAGTGAAAAATAAATTTGGCGTCACGTAAACAGCTGAGACGTAACTGTTTATTCAAATGATCGCGTGCCCCCTCTCTCTCTTAATTGTTCGTACTAACGCGAGAGAAGCAGAATCATGAACGGATCGATTAATTGAATCGACTACCATTGCAGTCCCCTCCAAGTCCTGACTACCCGGGCAGGACGAATACTCGCGATTCGCCGCTATCAGGAATCTGAAAAGCAAAGGAGGAAAGGAACTAAATAAACGCAAACTTCCCTTCTTTATTATAGATATTTTTATTAGCCCTCCAGGGCCTACATCATCTTTTGGTTACACTTGGCGCTCGATGTTTCGGATAGCGCCAGTGTGTAGTCTTCTTCGGGCACCGCTGGGAGTTGGTCACCCCAGGTTCCCCACATATATAGCAGCCCCTCAGCTACGATCAGGATTCAGCAGCCTCCTGATCTTGTGTGGGCTGCTCAGCAGACAGAGGGGACTGCTGGGCGTGAACTCCCTGGGTGATGGTAATGCCTCCCATCGTGGCGGTTGCACGTCCATCTTGTGACCTGACCACGATTGTGGTATCAGGAGCCATACGCCCGTCCACATGGACCGTGAGCATTGGTCTAGCGCCACCAGCTCCCGGGGCTCTCTTCTCCTGAGCCGGCGCCAGGAGCGCTGCGGGGGACTTCTGTCCATTATCCACCCGCAGCAGGGCCTCTCCGTAGGCCCTCTGGCGCTGAGCCATATCTGCCCACTTCCCGAGGAGTTCTTCTGCGTCCTGGCGGTTCATGAAGCGTCCTAGGTGCCCCTGCACCTGAGACTGAAGATCTTTGGCGAACAGCCAGGCACTCTCCACCTCGTTGATCCCCAGACATACGTGTCTGAAGTCGAGGAGGAGAGTAGGCTGCTCCAGGATACGGGGGTTGTTGCAGACCCAGTGCGATGCCCCATAGGTTTCCCTGGATCCTGGGCACTGGCTCGTACTGTCCGACGTCTGGGGTACGCTGGACTTGAGGGTCTGCACCCCCTGATCCACGGTGGACTTGGAACGCTTGACCTCTTCCTGGTCCTCCGTTTAGGTCGAAGCGTCCCTGGAAGCCTTCTTCGGGGCGACCCACGATGCGTCCCGGAGAACGTCCGCCACCGAAGCGTTTTGGCGCTCCCTTCAGGTGATCCCCTCCAACTGGACCCTGGCGAAGCTCCGCAGATCTTCTATCAACTACGTCGCATCAGGACTCAGCTGCAGATCCAATAACATCTGCGTGACCACCTCTTCGACGACGATTCTCCGATCCATCTGAAACATCCAAAACAAAGAATCTCGGATGAAACTCCCTGAGCGAAGAAAAACCCTATTAAACGCCGCATCCCATCGAGTTCGACGCGAACGTCCTGACCCTCGTCAGTTACCGTTCGGGTTTATCGGCCCAACCGTCCTTTGCACGACGGGCACGGTCTTTCGAGGCCTACCTCTCCCTCTAGATTCCTTTAAGGGAGAGTTGTTTCCTCTTACTTGACCGGTGACCGTCTCTGGGGCCTTTCGAGGTCGACCTCGACCTCTCTTGGTTGGGGCTAATACCGGTAAATCCGAAGTCTCGGTAGGATCATTATCTACGACCGTGGGGGCTGCTAATTCGATCCGCTCGCTATTCGATAAATCCCTCCCCGGATCTTCCCACGCTTTCACGGAATCGTTCGCCTCCGACGACTGTTCGTTTTGCGGATAGCAAGGATCGATGACTTCCTCGGTTTCCTCTTCCTCACCCGGACCATAGTACGGTTTAAGGTCTTTGACATGGAAGAGCTCGGGCAGGATCTCCAGCTGATTACCTAGTCTGTCTGTATGTGTTGGAACCACAAACCTCTTCAATCACGTACGGACCGGCATATTTCGACGCCAATTTGACTGAAATGCCTTGGGCAGCCGAAGAGAGAATCCTGTTCCTCTTCCAAACCCAATCTCCGACCTTAAACTCGGGTTGCCGTCTCTTCCGGTCATAATAAGTCGCCTGACGTGCAGCTTCCTCCTTTGACTTGGAGTTAGCCCTCTCCCATTAATTAGTGAGCTTCTCCATATGTTCAGCCCAATCTACCACAGCTTGACTCTCCGAACATTCAAGGGCCTGCTGATCTTGGGTTCTTCTAAACGTCAAAGGAGGTACTGGCTGACGCCCAAACATGAGCATCGCAGGACTATATCCACTGACGCTATGAGTTGCCGAGTTCAACGCGAAGTTGAACTCTGACAGGTGTTCGTCCCAGCTCTTATGATCACGGCTTACGTAAGACGTGATCATGGTTTTAAGAGTCCTGTTTACTCGCTCTGTGGAATTCGCTTGGGGGTGATACACGGGAGTCAAGGCGCGCTGGATGCCGTTTATCTGGAGGTATGAATCGACTTCTTGATTCTTGAATTCGGTTCCATTATCCGACAAGAATACCTCTGGCGTGCCAAACATGGCTAAGTCGGGTATAAAACGTCTATACCACGTGGTCATTTCCATGAATCGCTTCACCTGTTTGATAGTCCGGGGTGTTGGATATTCCAGTATCTGTCATATCTTCTCGGGATCTGGTCTTACTCTGTCCTGGTTCACAAGAACTCCCAAGTACCTAACTTCCGTCTTGCAGAAATGGCATTTTTCTTTGTTGATGGTTAGTCCCGCACCTAGAATTCTTTTTAATACCATTTCTAGGTGCCGCTTATGTTCCTCATGGACGACGAAATCACAATTACGTCGTCGTGGTAAGCAAAAGCGAATGGATCCATATCCGGGCCTATAACCTTGTCCATCAACCTCTGGAAGGTTGCTTCTGCGTATGACAGTTCGAAGGGCATTCTCTTGAATTGAAAATGCCCTAATCCGGGTACTGTAAACGCAGATATCGGACGCGATTCTTCCTTTAGGGGAATCTGATGGTACGCACTGCTCAAGTCCAACGTAGATATGAACTTTACATTCCTTATCCGTCTTAGGATGTCGTTTATATATGGTAAAGGGTAAGCATCAGGTTTGGTAATAACATTTACCTTTTGGTAATTCACGCAAAACCTATATTTTCCATCAGCCTTCTTCACCATTACTATTGGACTTGACCATCCGCTGGTCACTGGTTCGATTACATCTTTTTCGAGCATATCTTTGACCAGCGCGTGCATTTCCTCTCGCACTCTATCAGGAACTGGGTAGTACTTCTGTTTGATGGGTCGAGCACCTCCAACACCTATTTCGTGCTCAACCCTCACGGCACAGTCTAAAGCCTGACCTCCATCAGGAATCAATCTTCTAACCAGGTGTTCTATTTCATCCAGCTGTGTCTCTGTGGCCTCCCACAGTCCTACCGGTGCGAGAAATGCCGTACCATCATTTCCAGTCATTACCATGGGTACTTTCACCTTGGCGTCCTTAAGCCATAATTCATCCTCATCGGGATTGAAAACTGCGCGGAACTCTCTTATAAAGTTCGCGCCTACGTAGCAGTCATCCGTGAGCAGTGGCGTAATGGCACTCTGATTTCCTTCGTGATTCCTCCTACTTTAAAGGGGAACATCACGTGACCAATTATAGGGCTTGGGCGCCCATCAGCGAGCCTTGCATCGTCCGCCCTGGTCATATTCAATCCGAGTCCCATCTACGATGCCAATCTCAGCCCTAACTAACCCATGACCGTGGATGAGGCGCCGGTATCATAGAGTGCTCTAATTTTTAAATCACCTCTGTCTACCCGCAACCACCACCTGGTCTTATCCTCTAGGTCAAATCCACGAGTCGCATCTTTGCCTCCCTTCGTCGTGCTTTTCAGCGGCTTTTTTCCTTTCGCTGCTGCGACGACGATAGGCTTGTTTCTACTCGTGGATTCCTTCGGTAGAGGAGCTTTTTGTGTGGAGAGGCCCGAACCTTTCAGGTCTTCGGGTTGTTCGATTCTCCTACCAATCGAGTCTTCCCCCTCCACCACCACCTGTATGTGTGGCCACCTGGTCCTTCCAGGATGACCACTCCCCTATTCTGCCGAGGCCTGGCATCGGGCTCGATCGCCTTCTGCTCCAACGTACCGCTAGGTCCTGGGCTCCCTTGATGCTCTTCCAGGATCTGTTTTGATCCCTGGGTCGCCGACAACTTGCTGTTTCCCATTGACGACCCGCAGCGAGAGGTCGACTCTACTGGAGGTGCGAAGATGACCTCTTCTCTTCGTTCTCCTTGTCGTTTCCTTTGTTACAATCTGGGCAGAATTTACGACTAATTCCCAGTTTGCCACAAGCGAAACACTGGAGAGGCTTGGTAAAGTCGATCTTCCGCCTCTGTCCTTCTCGCCGCTCGCCAGGAGACTTGGGAGAAGGAGAATTTTTACTTCCCCCACGCAATCGGCTCTTACGCTGTTCTGGAAAGCTGCCTTGCTTTTCATTGGCCAATTTGCGTAACATCCGCTCAATGCCCTCCAGACGCTCCTCGATCTTCTTATCAGAAGTGGAAGCTTGTGTGGCCGATACCGTTGCTTGTTCAGTAGGCCTCCTGGCAGGGTTCTCCACGCCCTGTCCGCGCTGCAGATCCCCCTTCTTCTTCGCACGCGTCTTCCCTTCGCTAGCCGTTGCAGCGGTTTGGGATTTACTACCAGCCGTTCTTTTATTCGGCTGGTAGGCGTGCTGAGGGAAGATCGTCGAGTTGGGGTCTGTGAATACGCGTAGAAGACGACCGTAAGATAAGATGTTTTGTACTTCGGTCGCCTTCCTGTTAAATTTGCGTATCGACATCAACTCGACTCGCTCCGACGCAACTGATTTTGGATGTTTGGAAGGAGATTTGCATGGAGTAGGTCTGATAACCTCTCCAAGGGCATGGGTGGTTCCAGTCTGTTGACAAGAGCCACCAGATTAGATACATAGTCCCGCACTAATTCGTCCTCACCCTGAAATAGGTTCTGCGCTTCCTGCAACAGCCTTTGTTGCTGTTACGTACTAGTACCGAACCATTCTCGGGCGTCAGCTACGAATTCTGCATAACTGAGCCATTGGTACTTATTGTTATCGTACCAGGTCCTCGCGTTACCTTCGACGATCTCTGATATGGAACAAATTACTTCGTCATCAGTCAGCCCTGCGCCCACGCGCAGATCATCCAACCTTGACAGAAACGTATCCACGATCTGTGCCCTACTGCCCGCAAACCTCAATTTCCATCCGCGGACGATTTTCCCAACGTCTCTGGTTGTGGAGAGCCCTGAGGATAATTGAGCACCGGTGCCAGACGATCCGCTTCGACTCCTCTGTCGAACAGGTGCGGATCTCCCGTACTCCTCTTCATCTTCTCTTCTTTAGAGGGCTTCCGGTGGGGTAACGTCCCTTCTCTTGGGTACTGGTCTTAGAGGAGCCGGTGTGCTTCCCGGAATCCCAGAATCGTAGTGACAGGTGAATGTGTCCTGAAAGTCCATATTACGTCTGGAGCGCGGTTGAACCGAGTCGCGCTAAGAAGAACGGGTTGCATTGGCCATTTAATGCATTCCATCTTCCAGTTCTCGTATTCGTTAGCGCATGTCCTGTGCCTCGCGCTCCACACACACCTGTATTCCCTGCAGAGTTTGAAGGGTTTCTAGGATTCGACCCACTAGCTTGCGGTTGCGGTCGAGTCCCTCCTTCAGGCACTCTATTTCCCGGAAGGCTTCACTCAAGGATAATTCTTCGTGAGGTTCCTTCCGGGTGCAGGATTCCTGTAATCTGAGATCCGGACTGCTCCGTCTCCACTCTCCCTCCTCCTGCTCTTAGGTGCGAGGGGGGCCTTCTGGATGAGCTCATCCTCTTCTTGGCGGCTGGCTTCACCCTCAGAGTCCTTATCCGGGCAGGCGAATGTCCTTGACATATCTGTCAAGGATATTACCTCCCTGTTGATGAGTCTCAGGAGATGGTCGCTGTTCTCATCTGCGCTAAGATTTTCTAACTTGTCACAGACTATATTGAGCTACGCTTGTCGGGTGCGCCTCCTACGTCCCGCCATCTCTTTACCGCGCGTGGTCTCTTCAAAATCTGTGACGGTGTACTCTCCTAGCAACCATCTCCTAAGTCTGGCCGCCTACTGGATGACACTTCCAACCTTGCGCAGCTCTAGATCCGCCAAGTAGCGTTCGCGCTGTGCGGAGGTCAGCTCTAATGCCTCATTGTCGATTTGAGCTGACAACAGAGCCACCTTGCCTCCGCAAGGGTGTAGGATGGGGTCGAGGTTTAAAATGATCAACCTTATCGACGACTACCGCTTCCTATCACCCAAGGTATGAGCGGGGTATACATTATTTAGTATAAATACCGTTAATGCCTCCTTTTTATAAGGCACAAACTTGCGAGATTATGAGCGCGTGCAGTCTCCGCAAACTATCTAGTAATATTATAAAAATATCCTACCTAAGGTCGGAGCCTGCTGTTTGCTTGCTCGGCCTGGCTAATATTTTCTGGACTGCACGTTTGGGTCGCTCTCTCTGCTTTTATCGTTGTTCAGGTGCTTCCAACCCCCCTTTATGCACCAAACTGTGGCTGAAATGTGTCCGAATGACCTGAAATCACTTCGACTTACTAATCATTATCGCTTTCGGCCCTTTTACAATAAACTCAACAATTTATAAGCAAAAAAGTTCGAAGAGATTTCGTTTTTTTCCCAGCAGAGGGCGTACCGCTCATGATCTCGCGCTACCACCCGCTCAAACCTTCCTAATCGTTTGCGCAATCGTCTCTCTGTCTCGTGTGCCGATTACCACTTCGACGCACAATCCTATTCGCACGAAACGGGTCTTAATACCAGTTGGGCGCCATTTAACGGGGAAGGTTATCTGAAAAAATGGGAAATTTATTTAAGAACAAACTCCCACGATGCAAAGCTAACCGCCACTCCGTTAAACACGTATCGCTGTACGTGTATTCGCCTTTACGTCAGATGGTTTCGTTTAAGTGTCTTCTTTCCAACAGAGTTGAACTCACCTTAAGTCACTTGACTTGTGACACTCGATGTATCTTAGGTGTGAGTGGCTTTATGCCTAATCCGCTTAATCCCCTTAGATGAAATCGGATTAAAACCTAAGCCTTTACAAATCGCTTAAGCTAATAGGAAAATAATTGACGTAATCGGCGAATGAAATTAACTAACTTTAATTAGAAAAAAAACAACAGTCTTTTATTTATCTTTTTTAGGATTTTACAATGAATTATTATTATTCTGTGTGAGAGAGAGAAAGAGAGAGAGAAGATTCGAAAATTACCGCGAAACTAACACTCGGCGCGAATACAAAAAATTGCTATCACGGTTAACAAAATACCGAATGTATTTTGTCACGCAATAATAAAGGGAGGTGCACCTACCCTGCGGTGCAATTACGGTAATCAGCCGTAATTGTTGATGAGGTAAATCAACTGCTGCTGCTCCTCCACTTAATCAGCTGCGCTGCCTCTCTCTCCTATCAGCTATAACTTTGCTGCTGCCAAGCTGCTGCTGCTTGCTGCAATAACTTTGTTTAATCCACGCACGTAAAATTATCCCAGAAAACGAATTAGTCGGCGAAACACAGTGCAAAGAAAATGTGACGGTATCGTCACGTAAACAGCTGAGACGTAACTGTTTATTCAAATGATCGCGCGCTCCCTCTCTCTCTTAATTGTTCGTACTAACGCACGAGAAGCAGAATCGCGGACGGATCGATTAATTGAATCGACTACCGTTGCAATAATTGAAAACAGATTCCAAATGATTCTTTTATACTGTATTAAAAATTTACAACGAATTTACACGTTAGAAGAAAAACATGTATTATCAACTATCGTTAATTAAATGCTTCTTTCCGAAGCTATCGAACGTTGTAATTTTAAAGAAAGTAAATTCATTTCTACATACATTTAAAAAAAAAAGCCAGGCGGATCGAACCATTTTATTTTTAACCTAAAAAAATTTGACAAATTTATAAAAACAGATCATTTCAAAATGGAAGATATCCGTAATGCATTGCAAGAGTGGTCAGCCTCCGTGCGCCATGGGCTGGTCTCTGCTTATTTTTCTGGGTTCTTTCTCGGTAAAGAAAGCCGTCGCTGACTTTCACAGGCTGAAGTTCGCGCTGGCTGGGAAAGGTTGACACAAAGAAACGGACACTCTAATTCAATGATATTACATATGGCGATCTCATTTATTGACGCCTTTTCACAAATATCGCTACAAGATTAACTTCGCCGCGGCGAGCGCGCTCGCTCAGCCTTTCCACAGCAAGAGTTCGCGAGATCACGCGAGCGAGATCGCTCAGCGTGCGCGATAAAATCAAATACGCAAATGTCCGTAATCGAGCGTGAGCTGGCGCGAGAGAGATGAACAGGTTTTCGACCCACCGGATGCCGACGGTCCGTCGGCAGAGAGACGACGCCGGCGAAAGCGCAGGCCCGCTGGAAGTGGCGCCCTGGCGATGACTGGGACTGCTGCAGGAGAGGCCGCAGCACGGCCTTTGCCCCGGGGACGGCGAATGGTCGCTGCGTGTCCGGGCTCGGCTTGGACCTTCTGGCTCTCCCGGCAAATGGCAGTCATACTTCCGGCCGTCGTTCCTCTCTGGCCGAAAAGTCCTCTCGTTCCGACTCTCCTTAGGCGGCCCTAATTACTTGAGAGCTCGCGCCTAACTGCCCTTCTTCTCTCTTAATTTTCCAAGCCTCGCGCCGCCGCGCTCCCACTTCTCTCGCCGTCAAAAATCAGTCAAAATCGCTCTCTCTCTCTCTCTCGCTCTTCTCGCTCTCACTCGCACTCACGGCGACACCTCGCCGATCGTCGCGCTCCTCCCTCCAGATCCTGCAACGACACAAGTATGTAGTCGCTATATAGCGTATACTTGGTCGCTGCGTTCATGCGAGGAGAGTACCGCACACAGGGCCAGCGAGCATCGCTATAGCCCTGTCATAGCATTTAGAATTTTACAAAAGGGAGACTATATGTGCTTTACTAATCTGAAAAATGTGTGACGTCGGTTGACGAGACATTTCTCAGGCACACTTTTTGGTCTATCCTTTCGGACAATCACCGGGGCGTGCGTTGCCACTATCGCGGGAAATTCTCTTTTCGGCGACGGAGGATTGAAGATTTACTATACCACACGCTTGGCAATCGAGTGTAACTATCTAAAAAAAAAAAAAAAACGGTACGCGAAACTAGGAAAGAAAAGAATGAGGAAAGAAATGAACCGAAAATTAGAGAAAAATTGAATGGAAGAAATTAGAGTTTTAGTTCTTTATTTAAATCCTTTTACTTACTTTTTGTACTAATTTTCCCACACACACGGAGGTCCTTTTTATAAAATATTGAACTGAACGAACTTAACGAACTGGACGAACTGAACGAACTGAACGAACTGAAAAAAACTGCCTAATTTTCTTCAAGAGCTTCTTTTTATGCTTTTCGCAAGAGACTACCACTCTAAATTCCTTGTCAGTTTTGGGCAGGAAGAACTCAAATTTTCCTGATTTAATTGGTTGGAAAATTTGAGGAGTGTCTTAAGCGTAAGCGAAATTCGAACCCTAATTGGTCAGGGGCGGAATGTGCAGGAGTGGCCTCCTTCAAGTGTTTTGGGCCCTCTTCATACAGATGGTCCTCTATGTACTATTTTCGTCCTTATTTATTTAAATTAATTTTATCTAAATGCAATTGTGTCTGTGGTACTCTAATTTTACTAATACAAAAATATTATTTAAGCTATAATAAAACTAAAGTACAGAACAAAAGTTAAGGATTATATTTATCTGAAAACAAACAAGATTTTAATAGTTTTAACTATTAATTAATTACCAAAAACCCATAAGAAATTCTAAAGTATCGGAGTTAATTATTATGAATATAATCATTAACTTTGGTTCAAGCCAAACTTAAAATTTCTAACGAAAAGTTGAGTGTATTCAACGATTAAACACACAAAATTCACAATAAAAATCCCAATTAATACGGAAATATATAACGAATTATTTATTTATTTCTATTGTAACGGGGTAGGTACCTTTTAATTATTTTTATTAAGACAATCGCGTAAATACGCTCGTAATCATCTATATCAAATAAGAAAGTCGGAGAGCAAGAGGGAACGGGTGTCAGTCAACCAACAAATCTACGAATCTACAGGAGTGGAATCAATACGGAATAACCACGTCGAAAGTACTTGTTAATATCACGAACGAAAACTCTTTATTGTCCTCTCATAATACTACACTAGCATTGGCCCGCGTGTTTATGTTTACGGTAGCGCTCGCACGACGACAACATGCAGTGTCGGATCGCTCGCCGCTCTTTGTTGGCAGAGCTATTACATGCACGCTTCGCATCGAATACGGAAGATTAATTAACATGTATGTAATCGCGGTCGCGAGATTAAGCTGGCCAGCTTACCTTTATTTTGCACACGCATGAAGACGAAGGGAATAATTCGCACTGCGGGAAAGTCTGATTGTTCTTTTTGTCGCGGATCGCGAATTCGCGCGCACGTGGTTTCGCCCTCGATGGCGAAACCTCACACACACACTCTTGATGCCGCAGGTAACGATGCTGCTTTTTCAGCTGGCTCAGGTCTGCACGCCGTGTAGCTCGGTGACAATTATCCTGGACTCTGGTACGCGTATCGGCAATTGGTTCGCGAACCTCGACTTTTCTGGCTTCCGCACGATTTCTTCATGCCTCTTCACGCCAATTTCTTTCCGCAGTATATATCGCAATCAAATAAGTAGCCATCTGCACTGCATAAAGCCCACATTTTTATCCCAAATCTAATAGGCTTAGATTTTATAAACTGCTTCAGGAAATGCCTTCCAAAATATTTCACCATCATTTCACCATCATCAGAGATGTCGAAAAAAATCCAAATTGTCTGATGTTTTTTCTAAAAATATTTAGCATCTTTCTTACTCGCCACACTTTGTCATTGTCGTCCTGATCTTCAGGCATTGAGTATTTTATAGAGGATTTTATTTTTTCAAATTCATGCCTCGACATTGCTGATATTACCACTTCTGATTTCAACATAGGATCAGTAGACCAATAGTCTCTTTGAGATAGCCTTCTATGGTAAATGGTGTGTATAATTATGCCAATGAATATGTTCAATTTATCCTCAGTGAGGTTATTACCGTTAGCAAGAGTAGAAGATATAATGTACTTTTTAAATTCTAATGAAAAAAATAGCTCGAACAGTTCAATAAACGAGTAAGATGACAATTTAGTTTTATCTTTTTCAGAAAGGAATATTTCATTGGACAAAGTTTCGTTGAAAGGGTGTTCCTTCGGTTCCCATCTATACTAATAATTATTCTCCAACTTTTTCCGTGTTGCACAAAAATTCTGTAACACAAAACAAAAGGGTGATTGACAAATTCAATAATTTTATTATTCAGGAGTATTCCCAAAAGTTATTGATATACAATACGTGAAATCATTAACTGGCATCATATAAATACAAGAATACATCAAGGTTCCTTGTGGTTTGAAACTTTAAATTTTTTCTCAAAAACCATGCACTTTACGAAAGTTTTTCTGAGAATAGAAATATCTTAAAAACAAACAAAGAACGCTCACAAATTTTTTCAGAATTTTCCGACATAATTTTTGAATTTTCAATTCAGAGACTTTTCCGAAATCCCAAAATTTTCTCGGATGATTCTGAAAAAATTTGAGAGTATTTTATAACTAATTCTAAGATATTTTTGTTCTTTGAAAATTTTCATTAAAATCTATAGTATTCGAGAAAAAACTTTGTAAAGTTTTAGATAAAAAATTTTCACTTCGGCCGCCATTTTGTTTATACGAAAAATTTTCACATACGGAGAACCATACTACTTGTAGTTAAAACCTCGAGACCGCGATCTATAAGGGTTTTAGGCATTAAAAAAAATGCTTAGGGAACGAAAAGTCGATTTAAAAAAAAATGAAATCAGAAAATCATGTTTTTTTTATTTATTTTTGATTTTTTGACCGTAAAAGTTTTTCAGCGACAATTCTAACCAGCATCATTTGAAAGAAGACACTCGAAAACATAAGAAACAATGGTTCCTGAATTTTTTCCACGAGAATTCATGACATCAGAATATTATGAACTCAGGTCTCGAAAAACCGTCCTGTGAGCGTTAATGGGTTAAAATCGTCGAATCATCATCAGAGAATTTGCAGAAGATGTTGGCATATCGGTTGGCTCATGTCATGATATTCTTTCGGATGTTTGGGTACGAGATGTGTGTCAGCGAAATTCGTTCCAAAATTGCTTAATTATAATCAAAAGCACCGTCGCATGACCATCACTCAGAAGATGTTGAATGAAGTCAATGAAGATGCTGGTTTTCTTAAAAAGATTATAACTGGTGATGAATCATAGGTATACGGTCATTATTTCGAAACTAAAATACAATCGTCCCAATGGAAGACCCCACAAGAACCAACACTCAAAGAAGCACGCCAAATGCAATCAAATGCCAAGGTTTTGCTCACTGTCTTCTTTGATTACCGTGTTGTAGTTCATCAAGAATTCTTACCACAAGGTCGTACGGTCAATAAGGAGTATTACCTTGAAGTTATGCATCGTTTGCGTGAGGCATTACGCAAAAAACGTTCGGAACTTTGGATAAACAATTCATGGATTTTGATCACGATAATGCACCTGCACATTCATCGTTGCTTGTGAGAGATTTTTTGAACAAAATCAATACCATAATCATGCTTCAGCTTCCATATTCATCGGGTTTGGCTCCCAGTGACTTTTTTCTTTTCTTAAAACTTAAGAAACCCATGAAAGGACATCAATTTTGAACGATTGAGAAGATAAAAATTGCATCGCTGAAAGAACTCAAGACTATACCTCAAAATGATTTTCAAAAGTGCTTCGATGATTGGAAAAAGCGCTGACACAAGTGTATTATACCTAACGGGGATTACTTTGAAGGGGACAACATAAATATTGACTAATATATAAATATTTTTTAAGAAAACCATAAAGTCACCTTACTTTTTGAACACCACTCATATATATACAGTGGCGTGCATAAGTTTCTGGTAAAAAAAATATTTAAAATTTAAATTTTTGCAGCTCCGTCTAAAATAGTTATAGAAGAATACGCAGGCTCGTTTGGAAGAGTAAAGCAATACCCTTTGTGACGGGTGAGGCAATTGTTGAGATTGCTCGCCCTGTTTGCCTCTCTCTCTTTCTTCTGCTTGCCCTTCCCTTCGCCTCTGCCACATCGATGTCTTGGTGATTCGAACCAAGTATCGACGCATGATGTGGTATTGTTTCAGGTTTAGTTCCTTATCGATATTGGTGATTGGAGCCGTGTAAGGAAAAGAGAGAGAGATATACAGGGTGATTCAAAAATATATGTAAGTGTGGATACCGTTGGATTCGTCTTAAAAAGTTATTCAAGACGCCATTATTAGTTTTTTTTCCGATAATTAGGTAATTAGATAATTAACTTGAAAAATCGACCAACCAGCCCGCGGCTTTGAAAGCCAGGGCGAGCGCGAAGCGGCTAGGGGGGCTAACCAGCTTGCGCCGCGGCTATATGGAAGCGGTGCTCAACCTTGATGCGCGACATGAGCTCCCCAAGCTGATAGACTCATATTCATTTTATAGATCGAGTCCTATCGATTGATTGACAATAATATAAAATTATGAGGACGCACGATTAATTGACAAAATCAATAATCCAATTATAAATATTTCATACACCATGTAAATAATATAGCATCACATACGCTTTAATCCATGCGAAAAGCAGCGCCCAAAAGCCAGATTGTTAAATAATAAATTCGTCAACGTGATTATTCGCACCAAGATTATGATAATTACAAGACTGCAATCATGTAATTACGTCACTTGTAGAGTGATGTTCTTGGGGTTGGGTTCTAAGTGTCAGGTTAATTTTTCGACTAGCCTGGAGTTGCGTAAATTTTCCTGAGAAAATTTCTCCCTGAAATACTAGAAAATTTCTATTTTCGTTTTACGGCCGTTACGATGAGTTTATTAAAATAATGTTAAATGAATAAAATAATATTCATTTTAAGCTCCGAATCAAATCATAGTATTTAAAACTAAACAAATATTGTAATTAATATTATAAAAAAAATTAAATAGTGTTTTAGCAGCCATAGTAGTTTCATAATAAATCAGACGAGTTCACAAATAATTAATCATAAGAATTCTGTATTTTTGCGTCATATAAATTTATTATTGAATCCCTAGTCTTAAGTAACAATGTTAAATTGCGATTAAGTACTGCGACAAACACCTTTTTGCTGAAATTAATCAATAATTATTGATAATAAGAGGACTTTTTTCAGGACTTTTTTGAGGACTTTTTCGAGGACTTTTTTGAGGGCTTTTTTGAGGACTTTTTCGAGGACTTTTTTGAGGACTTTTTTGAGGACTTTTTGGAGGACTTTTATGAGGACTTTTTTCAGGACTTCGTCGAGGGTTTTTTTATCCTAATTAATTAATAGAAATTAATAATAAGAATTAGTATTAATAATTAATAATCAGTTTTGGCGTTTGTAGATGCGCGTAAGTTTAAACGTTAAGAGCACGTGGTTCAACACACTTAAACGCCGGCAATGTAACGAAAGTGAAACAGTAGTGTTTCCGTAACCGAGATGCGTATAAATTGCAATTTGAACTGCGCATCGATGATTTTGTTACTATTGCTGCCTCAGCACTGAATAAAGATCTTTCAAGTTCGAAAGCGTGACCGATTTTATTTCTACCCTTCACATAAGTGCTGGGATGGCAGCTGTACAAAATTATCGAGGCGGTTTTCGAATTTGAGTTTGTACGCATCTCGGCTATGGAACGACTACTTCTAACTTCCGGTAAATTGACTGCGTGCAATTATTTAACCATATACCTATATCCTCATAAACTTATAAACTTAAACCTTATAAACTAAATAACTTAAAGCTACTTATAAATAATGTGATGTAACAATAAAAAAAGACACTATGTAATGACTAAGATGATTGCTTGTATTTACAATTCTTTAAATAGATGATGAGGCGTACCTGGATACATTACATGTTTACACTGATGGAACTGTATAGTCGAAAATCAGAGGCTAGTTAATATTACAAACATAATATATTTAATTCAAAAAGCTTGACGAAATAAAACAATCAACTCTTATAACCAGGAAACGGAGAAGAAAACGGAGCAGATAAAATAAAAGGAGAAGAAAGAAAAGGAGAAGGATAAGATGAAGGAAAAGAAGAAGGAATAAGAGAAGAAAAGGGAGCTGATAGAGAAGAACGAGGAGAAGAAAAGAAAAAAAAACAAGAAGAAGCAGGGAAAGGAAAAGGAAGAGAAAATAAAGAAGATAAATTACACGATTTAAAGGACATATTGAGACTGGAGGTCGCAGCTTGCGAAGCAAGGGATGGAAAAGTATATACTAAACATTCATGACGCATAACGACAAAGACTCACAGAAATACAATGACAAACACGTTGTTACGCACGTACGCGTAAATAAAGACATACACATACACACACACATACAAGCGCGCGCACGCACGTACACACACTCATATACGCGCGCGCTCACATACACACATACGCCTATCACTTACACTACGCGTAATATAAAGACGTAAGAACTTACATGCACCGCAGTTACTCGTGCTATCCTTAAAACGTATGTTTACAGGCATATTCACATGTTAATACATTTATTTATGATCAAAAAATTTCATAGATACCACTGGTTGAAGGTTCTAACATTTACGTAGCTAAGTTATAACTGGAAAAAGTGGCTACCGAATTCGTGACAGATAGCCATAAGATGGTAACCCAGTTAATGAAGCTAATAATAAAAAAAGAAGAGTTTCTCAAAATGACCCCAACTGGTAAAGGAAAGACACCGGCAATCCCGCAAATGATCTACAATGGAGTATTACGTATGTAGATGTTGAATTCTGAAAATATTGGATTTTATACTTCCACCTTCATGCATTTTAGGATTCGTCAATAATCGATTGGCAGCAGATCGAAGGCTCGTGAGTGAAGATTACAGAATATTACTCACCAAAATGTGTAATAACTTACGTAACCGAAATAAAAATAACTAGCTATAAAAAGTTTAACAATATAATAAGTATTTAACTTTGACAATAAAATAATAAAAGTATAGTTATTAAAAAATGTCAAAATGATGCTCGAAAATAATTTTAAAAATTAATATTATATTTTCAAATGAAAAAGTTCTCAAAAAAGTCCTCGAAAAAGTCCTCGAAAAAGTCCTCGAAAAAGTCCTCAAAAAAGTCCTCAAAAAAGTCCTCGAAAAAGTCCTCAAAATAATCGAAAAAGTCTTGGAAAAAGTCCTCTTATTATCAATAATTATTAATTAATTTCAGCAAAAAGGTGTTTGTCGCAGTACTTAATATAACGGGGTTCCTGCTCAGCTTCGCTCGAGCGGGACACGCTATATAAAAGTAGCCGCGGAAAAGTAGATGAATGGCTCTCCAGAGCAGATCAGCACTCTTGCACCGAACGTCCTGGGTCCAGCAGCTCAGTTGCCTCCTTCCCGAGTCGGAAACTTGGCCCGCGGAGAGTGTCACAAAGCGCGACAGCCAAAGAGAAGCTAAAGCGCGTAATCGCATGTACGACTAGGAATCGAGGAAAATGATAGACAGCAAAGGGATGAGTTCAATTCATTTATTCAACAAACGAACGGTAGCGTAATTCGCACGCAGTATAAGGGGCAGCGTGGATGGTCTCGCGTCAAATTTCAGTGCAGCCGACAGGCTGCGCACACGCTACGCAGCGAGGAACTTGCTCGCGCACGCCCTGTAAGAGCGGTTAGGCACAATGGCGACGGCTAGCCGGCGCGCACCGTTCGAACGAGAAAGCGACATCGCTTACTCGTGTCGGCTCTTTAGCCGGCCGAAGTGTCTCGGTAACTTGACTTAGATGAAGACGGCAACCGCACTTGCTCGTTGTAAACCGGAAGCCTATTCGTAGGCCGAGCGAAAACAGAAAAGAAATAATCAACTATGCGGCAAAGTATCAATAAGGATACGCAGTTTAAGCAACGCAGGAGGAGAGAGCCATAGAGAGAGAAGCCAAGTTAACAAACTGGTACTTACCGTGCTGGAACAGACAGGTCGCTCTATAGTTAATTCGTGAGTAACTCTCGGCGCGCTCGCTTACAAAGGATTGGTTAGTCGCGTTATCGCTTCTTGCGTTCACGCTTTTTCTCTCTCCCGCTATCCCCGAGTGTTCACAAGACTCTTCAGGAGCAGCGTCGATGGTTGTCACGTGTGTGGCTATTAAACCTAATTGCTCTCTCGAGTAATTAGCGAGCTCGCGTTGCCGGTTGCTTGTTGGTTGCCGGTCGGAAGCAGACTTACTTTTTTTTTTTTTTGTCCCTACTCTCTCTCTCTCCTCGAAGGGCTCGCCTCTCCGCGAGGTTCGCGCCGCGAGTCGATATCGATAATCGAACTATAATCGCGTCGCTTACCGGTTCGCTGACGTCCACGCTGCAATTATTTAAACATGTTTACATGATAATTAATTATTATAGATAATTATTATTTGATGGCTTCCTGGGGAGAGAGAGACATAACGAACTTACATGCCGTTCGTTATATTAATTACAATTTAATATTGTTACTTAAGACTAGGGATTCAATACTAAATTTATATGACGCAAAAATACAGAAATCTTATGATTAATTATTTGTGAACTCGTCTGATTTATTATGAAACTACTATGGCTGCTAAAACATTATTTAGATTTTTTTATAATATTAATTACAATATTTGTTTAGTTTTAAATACTATGATTTAATTCGGAGCTTAAAATGAATATTATTTTATTGTCGTCATGAATGTTTAGTATATACTTTTCCATCCCTTGCTTCGCAAGCTGCGACCTCCAGTCTCAATATGTCCTTTAAAACGTGTAATTTATCTTCTTTATTTTCTCCTCCTTTTCCTTTCCCTGCTTCATCTTCTTGTTTTTTTTTTCTTTCTCCTCGTTCTTCTCTATCAGCTCCTTTTTCTTCTCTTGTTCCTTCTTCTTTCCCTTCATCTTATCCTTCTCCTTTTCTTTCTTCTCCTTTTATTTTATCTGCTCCGTTTTCTTCTCCGTTTCCTGGTTATAAGAGTTAATTGTTTTATTTCGACAAGCTTTTTGAATCAAATATATTATGTTTGTAATATTAACTAGCCTCTGATTTTCGACTATACAGTTCCATCAGTGTAAACATGTAATGTATCCAGGTATGCCTCATTATCTATTTAAAGAATTGTAAATTCATGCAATCATCTTAGTCATTACATAGTGTCTTTTTTTATTGTTATATCACATTATTTATAAGTAGCTTTAAGTTATTTAGTTTATAAGGTTTAAGTTTATAAGTTTATGAGGATATAGGTATATGGTTAAATAATTGCACGCAGTCAATTTAGCGGAAGTTAGAAGTAGTCGTTGCATAGCCGAGATGCGTACAAACTCAAATTCGAAAACCGCCTCGATAATTTTGTACAGCTGCCATCCCAGCACTTATGTGAAGGGTAGAAATAAAATCGGTCACGCTTTCGAACTTGAAAGATCTTTATTCAGTGCTGAGGCAGCAATAGTAACAAAATCATCGATGCGCAGTTCAAATTGCAATTTATACGCATCTCGGTTACGGAAACACTACTGTTTCACTTTCGTTACATTGCCGGCGTTTAAGTGTGTTGAACCACGTGCTCTTAACGTTTAAACTTACGCGCATCTACAAACGCCAAAACTGATTATTAATTATTAATACTAATTCTTATTATTAATTTCTATTAATTAATTAGGATAAAAAAACCCTCAACGAAGTCCTAAAAAAAGTCCTCATAAAAGTCCTCCAAAAAGTCCTCAAAAAAGTCCTCAAAAAAGTCCTCGAAAAAGTCCTCGAAAAAGCCCTCAAAAAAGTCCTCGAAAAAGTCCTCAAAAAAGTCCTGAAAAAAGTCCTCTTATTATCAATAATTATTAATTAATTTCAGCAAAAAGGTGTTTGTCCCAGTACTTAATTGCAATTTAACATTGTTACTTAAGACAATAATAAATTTATATGACGCAAAAATACAGAAATCTTATGATTAATTATTTGTGAACTCGTCTGATTTATTATGAAACTACTATGGCTGTTAAAACACTATTTAATTTTTTTTATAATATTAATTACAATATTTGTTTAGTTTTAAATACTATGATTTGATTTGGAGCTTAAAATGAATATTATTTTATTCATTTAACATTATTTTAATAGACTCATCGTAACGGCCGTAAAACGAAAATAGAAATTTTCCAGTATTTCAGGGAGAAATTTTCTCAGGAAAATTTACGCAACTCCAGGCTAGTCGAAAAATTAACCTGACACTTAGAACCCAACCCCAAGAACATCACTCTACAAGTGACGTAATTACATGATTGCAGTCTTGTAATTATCATAATCTTGGTGCGAATAATCACGTTGACGAATTTATTATTTAACAATCTGGCTTTTGGGCGCTGCTTTTCGCATGGATTAAAGCGTATGTGATGCTATATTATTTACATGGTCTATGAAATATTTATAATTGGATTATTGATTTTGTCAATTAATCGTGCGTCCTCATAATTTTATATTATTGTCAATCAATCGATAGGACTCGATCTATAAAATGAATATGAGTTTATCAGCTTGGGGAGCTCATGTCGCGCATCAAGGTTGAGCACCGCTACCATATAGCCGCGGCGCAAGCTGGCTAGCCCCCCTAGCCGCTCCGCGCTCGCCCTGGCTTTTAAAGCCGCGCGCTGGTTGGTCGATTTTTCAAGTTAATTATCTAATTACCTAATTATCGGAAAAAAAACTAATAATGGCGTCTTGAATAACTTTTTAAGACGAATTCAACGGTATCCACACTTACATATATTTTTGAATCACCCTGTATATATAGAGAGAGAAATAGTGTCGCTGGCGTGACTCGTACGTGTGTGCGTAGCCAGCGGCGCTCGGCCGATTTTGGGTGCTGAGGGAAGGGGCGGAAATGCCGCAAGGCATGAGAGCACGCAGGCCTGACCAGTGTTGCGAGCGACAGAAAGAGTGAAAACCAAGTGAGAAAGAGATTGAAGCAATCATTGGCCCTTCTTTGACGACGAGAAGCAGCAACAAGAACTACGAGAGGCAACCAGCCTTCCCTGGACTCTCCTGGAAGTCCAAGAGCACGAGCCATGGAGCCCTGAGCAAGAGGGACGTCGAGGAGCGGTGGAGCAACGCTGGCTGAAGTAGATCGCCGGGTTCCCGACGACGCTCCTTCCTAAGTCAGGTATTCTTTTTATTATCTGTGCGCCCCTCGGTTTCCTTTCTCTCTCTTCCGAATAAATCATCGAAACGGGCACGGCCTTCTTTTTGATGTGACATTGCAGATAGCCTTGTACAATTAATAAATAAGATTGTTAACGATAAACGAGTCGAATTATTCCTGCGTCTTCCCTGTCTTTCAATTGTAGCATTCGAACCGCCGATCGACGAAAGTCCATCGACGCCTTCCGTGACGAAGCGAATGTGCCTTCCGTACTTCCCCTTTTATTAAATAATTAGTAGCGCGACGTTATAATAAATATATATAATATATATTATATATGTATAATATATATAATATGGTTATTGATTCGGAGAGCGAATTGCAAATCGAGTTAAGAAACGAAACGTGTTACACCTTCATATCCCACCGGTATTTTTTTATTAGATTAAAAATTATGTTTTAAGTTAAAAAACAAATTACTTTTTTTAAATTAAATCGGTTAAAACTTTTGAACGGCTTTTCAGATTTTTAAATTTGAAGGAATAAAAGTTGTATGTTTCTATTATCTTTAAAATGAGTGCAACAGGATCCATTTTTATTGAGCCGATAAAAAGTTACAAAATTTTGTTGTAAAATAATTCCCTTTTTTTTCATCCTTGATTATTTCGGAAACTATGTACCGTAGAAAAAAACTCGAAAGAAAAAAAGCTTGTTTTTTCATGTAAATAATTAGTAACTATCCAAATTATATTATGTAAGAAAATAATTCCCCGTATTTTCACCGTGGCTAAAATATTACTATCGAATGACTACAAATAAATAATATTATTTAGTTACTATCAATTACAATTTATCAATATTCTTTTTATACACATATTTATATAACATAGAATAATTATAATATTTATCACAAATACATGGAACTCATGTAATTAACAGATGTATTTAAAAAATTTCGTTGATTACTGTTGGACTACACGAGTTTGATGCATGTACGTTTGTCTACTAGAAGCCAATGTAGCCGCCAGCTCGATGAATTTTCTGTAGGTGGTATAGGAGAAGTAGTCGGTTTTTATTTATTTTTTTACAAGTAGGACACGAAAATGCTTACTACTTAGTGGCTTAAGTTATCGAAATATAACACATTTTTAGGAAAAAGAAATGCATTTAAAAAGGTATGTATTCACTACTGAAAGCATACGTATTTGACTATTGAACAAGTTTCTAACCTGACATAAAAACGTGTTTACATTTTCTTCGTTGATTGATTATTAGGATGGATTATTATACAAAGATGAAACGTGCATCTAAAAAAATGTTATACGAAACGTTTGTTAAATGTTAAACTATAATATTATAATATTATAATATAAAAATTACCTATATATAATAATATAATATAAAAATTACCTGGCAAATTGTAGTCATTTTTTTTATATGTAGAGAACACATTTGGTCCATAATTAGCAATGTTATTGGTTTTTTCCATGCTAAACACTTATCGACATATTTCACTGTATAGTTACCATGTAATGGGGTGATTACTCCGTTTTTATTCTGTTAATTCGCTCGACACACAATCGTACCGGAATGCGCGCGGTGATATCAAAATATTCGAATTTATTAATCGGAGAGCAGGAGGGGACGAGAGTCAGTCAACCAACTTGCTATTAGCTAATAATGACAACAATGAAATTATCGTTTGAATCACATGCGAGTTAGTTTATTTTCCTATACTCTACAAAATACTTGGCCCGCGTGTTTATGTTTACGTAGCGCGCGCGCGACAATAACATGCATCGCCGGATCGTCCGCAGCTCTTTGTTCACAGAGTTAGCTTACATGCACGCTACCGATTCTTACAGAGTACGAAGGATTAGCAATTAGTTAAGCGCAGTCATACGTGAAAAGTCGCGATATTAAGTTGGCCAGCTTACCTTAGTATCGGTCGCACTATCAGAGGGGGAAAACAAGTTCGTATGCCGGGTCCGGTATCTTAATCTTTTGAGGGAGGAAATTCGCGCCCTCGGTATCGCCCTCGATGGCGAAACTCCTAACCCACTCACACATGCACTCGTGACGGTAGCGACGAAAGTATCACTTTCAGTAATTGTCTCGGTGACTCAGCTGGATCACTGGCACTCTCGGAAAACTCAGGAAAACTTCTAATGTTGTTATCTGCAGCTGGATGCTCGGATTGCTAGTCCTCGACTGCTTCTTTCATATTCGCGTGCGTTCCATCCTGTCTCGTACCGAGTTCCCTTTTTCTATATATTTTCCCCAACCGGTAGGTGCTGCCCTCGCAGGTAGTCGCGTGATTGAGACGGTAGCGCAAACAAGACGTTTACCGTCACAGCATCCATATACACAGCAACATTTTCTGCCAGTAACTTTATGAGGAGAAAAAGTCATCCTAGATTCTTTTTCATCTTCATGTGCATTCATATTTTTCGCGGCAACTATCAAAGCAAAATATTCAAATTGTAGTTAGGTACTCGATGAACAGCTAAATATGTTTTTAATAGTAAATATTGACTTTTTAAATGCAATTGTTTTTTCCAAAAAATTTATTATTTTTTAATAACTTAAACCACCAAGTAGCGTTTTCGTGTCCTACTTTGAAAAAATAAATAAAAAATGACTACTTCTCTATACCGCCTATGGCAAATTCATCGAGCTGGCGGCCATGTTAGCCTCTAGAAGATAAACGTTATATTCCCAATAGAGAGCCCACCCCTCACTATAATAAATAGCCACTACTCTTGATGTTCAAAAAGATATGAAAAAAAAATGACAACAGGCGAACAGCTGAATGTACAGCTAATTCGCTTATGTCTTTCTTAAATTTCGTGAAACATCACCACATTTACGGTGTACTACATTTAATACTCAAACAATGATCTCGTATGATTACGATCGAACTTCACTTATGGTAAGCTTATTTAGTTGTAAATTTTATTGAGAAAAAAATATAAAAATATAAATTTACATATTACCATTAAAATTCAATTGCAATAGAGAAATATGAATTTATACGTATACAAACAAATTTCTTTATGCAATATTCTACTCAACATTTTTGTTGGAGTGGGATGATATATAATCATCTCTGAAATCTTCAGTGTATGTGATGACAATTTATGAATTAAAGATAAAAAATGAATTCAATAATCAAATCATTCGTTTAACTCACTATAACGTACTTTTTGAAGAAGTACAACAAAGATAAAGAAAAAAGCGTTCATTTATGAAATATAAGATTATGAAATGCATAAAAAAAAACTGTATATATTTTTATTTCTGCATGGTAGCGAATCATTTCAAATACAGCATCGTTTGCAAAAGAGACAGGTCCGGGAAATATTGATATAATATAGAAAGGATTTAAAAAATATATTCTGAGCTCTTTTAAAAATGTGAAATAAATGAAAGTCATAAAATGTAAGACGAATTTTTGAACAATTATATTTTAAGAAGATATTTATACTAATTTAAAGTAGATAAAAAATACAAAAATAACGAAATGCTTAATGATGATAAATAATTAGATATCACTCCATTCCTAAATTGTTTTTCGCAAAAATTTTTTATGAAAAATGATAGTCTTAAATATTAGAAGACATACTTGCTTGATTTAAATTTGTTAAAGAAATAAATTTGTAAAATTTCATTGACATTTTGTTTTATTTGTAAGATAATATATCATCAACATTCCTATTTTTCATTGATAATCTATCAGAAAAAAGAATTTGATTAATACAGTGTATCAAAATGTAAAGTTCCTAAGTTGTTGACAATGGTGAAGATCGAAATGGTTAGATCAAATATCAAAGGTATTGTAACGAGGTGGATTAACTGATGCACTGCCTCGGTCACCGGTAACGGTTGCTGCTACCGATATATGCTGCTGCTCTGCACGATGCTGCTTCTTCGCTGCTGTTGTGAGCTGCTGCTGCTAGCAAATACCGCTATTGCCGTTCCCACTCACAACACCCACAATTGTTTAAAAAAAAAAAACTACTCGAAAAATTGGTGAGCACAAAATCACGGGGAAAATCTGGCGGTAAATACAACGAACAGCTGAGGCAATACTGAAAGTTAAACCCGTGCTCCCCCTCTCTCTCCTAAACGTTCGCTCTCGACCCCCGAGTATGTCGAATCGTGAACGTATCGATTGATTGAATCGACCACCGTTGCAGTATATTAGCTTAACTTTGTCGAAGTAGATAGGGTAATCAAATATCATCTATTTTCCTACAGTCATCGATTGTGTATTATAAATTATAAATTCATTATTCAATATATAAATTAAAATAATAATAAAAGAATTATCTTATACATAATCCATAGTATAAAATAAATACTAATAAATATTCATAAGTAACTTATAAAAAGAGATTGTGTAAAATAATAGAAATGAACAAAATTTCGTAATTTCAATTATGAAAATTTTTTCGTCTATAAATTATTGCACAGGATTTGTATTTATATATTCATTTGATTTACTTTCATTTTATCGTGTTAAGGGTGTTATATTACGTTGCTTCAGTTTATTCTAATACGAGTATATATCCATTTTTTATATTTTTCATTTCAATCGGCTATATCTTTCCAATTACTGCTTTTAACAGTTTCACGAAACAGAACAATATAGTTTATGTTATCATTATTTGTTTGTGACACAGTATAGTACTCAGAGCTTTGATACATATCTATAAAGCATTTTTACTTATGACATCATCATCAAGATAGCGAGTGCTTAGGGACAAATATCGCTTGAATTACATGCGATTAGATAGGGGCGTTAAAATGAAAATTTTTTTTCTGAATCAGCGAGTGCTGTCAAGTAAGCTAGTAATAAGAAAGTGCATCCTCGTGTATCATATTTTATTAAAAAAATTCTTTGCAAGTATTAAAAAGTTTTGAATATACTTAAAATTTGAAAGAAACATGTCAATAAGAGTTAGCTGACTACTTTCTGCTACAGTATCTACAAGCTAAATGGGAGTTTTAGAATTAGGTTATATTCGAGTACATATTGCGATCTGTAAATAATGTAAACATGAGTAACTACTAAGAGAGTTTGGAAGGCAATGTAAAATCTAGATACGTCGATAAAATACAGTGCCGGTCAGCCACTTTTACCCCCCCCCCCCCCACGGGCAAAATCAGTCTAACTTCAAAGTTTTATATCTCTGGTAGAAATTAACGTACAGAGACGCGCGTGGGTGCGTTTGAAAGGTCTTTCGGAAAGCTTTCAAATGATATGACTCACGGTTGCCATCGATTGTTTTTTTAAATTTTGCAACAATTATGCAAAATTGAAAATTCTGAAATTTTTTTATTATTTTTAACAATTAGCCAATTTTGGAAAAAAAATCGTACGAAAATTTGAAGTACACCATTTTTTAGCTATTACCAAGCCCTATCTGAATCACTCATCAAAAATTTATTTTCGTCAAATGTGACGCGCGCACGGGCATTTTTTCCTGGAAGTGACAGTTTTTGCAACATTTTTTATCTCCGTCAAATTGTAACAATCGAAAAAAATTTATAAGAGAAAAAATGTTTGTTTTTTCACGTAGAATACTGCAATAATTTTTTTTTCGGTTTTTCGAAAAATTTTTTTTTTCGTTTTAAATTATTTTTCAAGGTCGAAAAAAAAAAGATTTTTTTTTTATGTAATTTACGATACTTGTTATGTAGTATTATTGAATGGGTGGAAAAAAATTTTTTTTTGTGGTTTCTCATCTTTTTAGCGTACCGACTGTGAGAAAAAAAATTGAAAAAAACCGAAAAAAAAAATTTTTTTCAACCAGTCAAGGTCTCCAATCGGTACTCCTACGAGCGGCGAGATTTCGAGCTTTTGCCCTACCAATGTGTGGGACGGCCTTCCGTGTCGGCTACGCAGAGTTCAGGCCTCATCCTACTGGCGGCCCAGCAGTGCCCTACTAGTGTTAAAAATTATACCATCAAGAGTGGAGGCGCATACTGGCATGAAGAGGTACTCGTTTATAGGGCCCTCCTGCGAGCAGACTTGGACCCGTGTGTATATGTGAGTGATGGGTAGTGTAACGTTTGAATATATCTCGCGTTATTAAAATACTAGTTCGGTCTCTTTACATTAAATTCGCAATAACGTTTCCGAGAAAAGCAAGAAGTTGACACGCGCGCAATCTAAATAATCAAAAGAAAATCTTTCGAGTGGCAAACCACGAGGCTTGCCAACTCGATGAGCTGCTTCGAAGTGCAATTGATAGCAATCGCATCTATCGGGGAAAGGCCCGACAGCGCCGCGATTACTACTCAATTTGACTTCTCAACAATCGATATGTTTCAGGAGGGAAGATCTCTAAGGCTGCTTTTTTCTCATGAGAGAAATAGTCTCATGAGTTGAGCTCTTAGAGATCAGTAGGAAAGGAGTTCAACAGGCTAACCACTGAAAAGAAATTCGTCTCAGGAAATAGCTGAGGCTTTATTTCTACACAGTGCTCGCGCTGCTAAGCAAGGTAGGAAAGTGAGTCCTTTTGCCGCAGCGACGAGCGAATTTATACATGCGAAATGGGTTCCTTTCTACGCTTGGTAGCCCCTACAACGCTATTTTCGTCTTTGACGCAAATTTTGTAAACGTTTTATCGCAAAATGGCTCGATCGAAATCACAATTATGCGATTTAAAAAATTAAACTGGAAAAGATGAATTTTTTAACATAAATTGCATCTCTAGGAAAAACCGCCTCTTAAAGTTATAAGCTATACAATTTAATAATCAAATTACGCCATTTTTACAATAAAATTATGGAAAATTTTTACATGGAAAAATCGCTTGTGGTTAGAAGATTGTTATCCATATAAAAGATGATTAATGTTGCTCTCTAATTTTGAATAATAATTAAAAAACAGATTTGCAATTTTCTTTTTTAGCGGTTTAAAAATCAGCAAATTAGTAAAAATCATAATCATCAATTTTACAGATTATTATGATCGATTTCTATCTAACCGTGTCATTTTAATTGTTTAAAAAAATTATAAATTGTTTATTTATTGATAACTTAATGGGTAATTAGTTATCAAAGTGTCAAATTCTTGCTTTTCTGTTTCAATACGTCGAGATTGTAATCGTATGCTCGAAATAACAATATCATTGTTTATTGCAAAATAAGTAACAATGTTAACTTGTAGATTAGATTTGACTAACAAATATCGATTTGAGAGTTATATCAACATGAAATTCAGAATCAGCGCATCAAATTTAACTAAGAAATACTTTTGTTCGTTTAAAAAACTTTATAATTAACGATTTTCTGTTGTAAACAATAAATTTTCCCACGGTCGTGACGTCACGCTCCTTATATGGTAATGTTTTCGCAGAGTTGCCCTAACACATTTGCATATACGTGTGAAAAGCGCCTACGCTCAGTTACCGATTTTCTCTAATTGTCTCGTGTGTGACGGGTTGCCGTTTTGCAGAGGAAAATAGGAGACAAATCAGACAGGACCGTTACAGTAGTTGAAACACATCAGCAAGTACCACTATTCTTGTATCATATGTGAGCCATTACTTCTTCTTAAACATGCTTGTTATAGCGTTCCTGCTAAGAGCATTGACGCGACAGACAGCGTTTCCACCGGGCACGTTCGTAGACGTTGGAAGTTAGCATTTACCCGGTGAGGTGTAACCGCTCACTGGACCAGGCCGGCATTATTATTGCTATTATTATTATTATTATTATTATTATTATTATTATTATTATTATTATTATTATTATTATTATTATTATTATTATCACTATTATTATTATTATTGTTATTTTTTTTGCAAGGATTTGCGGAATTATTTTTGCGGATTCCCCTTAGACGTGCTGACTAAGGGGGTGTGTGAGACTCTCAAAAAGAACAGACCTACCCACTAAAATGCCACCTCCTTGATGTCCTTCCTCCAGCCAGGGACAATGTTGATACTATTTCTGACTGGGGGTTCTGTCTGTGTTCGTTCGTTCGTGTCGTTCCACCGTATCTCGTTAAGTCGCATCACTCCGTCTGCTCAGTCATCTGTCAAGCAGTCATCCGCGTTCTTAGGTTTCAGTATGATTTCCGTATAGGTAGCAACTAAACGCCACCATTCGCGTTCAAGCAGCATCACTTCCACAATGTTATCGGAGATAATGTTGCCGACCGTTGTCTCTAGTTCTCGTCTGAATCTTGTCCAGTGGTCATACGCGAAAAACGTGTGTTCCGCGTCATCTCGTTCGTGTCGACAATCTTGCAGTGGGGTACTCGTAGTCTGTTAATATTGTGAAGGTACCGTCAGAAATATCCGTGACCCGTCAAGAGCTGGGTGACATAAAAATTTACGTCGCCAAATTTCCTTCCGATTCACAGCCTCAAGTTCCGTATCAGTCGTCTCCTCCAGTTACCACCTTGTTCTTCTGTTCATTGGCCTTGCTACATGTCAATCGTCCTATAGCGCTCGGCGATTGCCGCGTTCTTTCGTCTTATATCTGCGCTGCTCTCGTAGATTCTTTTGCGTTCAAAGGCAAGGAGATTCACAAGTATTACGCCCTCTACAACCAAGCCAGCTTGCGCAGAAAGTGTTAGGTAGGAGCAAGCGATTCTCAGTGTGCCCTGTCTCTGTACCATCGTGATCGTCTTACAGTACTTCTTTGACTTCAGGGAGTCTGTCCATATTTCCGCGCCGTATAAGAGGATCGAGTGAGTTGTAGTCATTAGCAGTTGCCGTTTCCCCGATCTCGGTCCCGTCATGTTTACCATCAGGCGACTTAAAGATACTATCCTCTCTGCCGCTTTCTGGGCTGACTTCTGAGGCCAGCAGATCATTTTCGTATCGAGGGTTACCCCAAGGTACTTGACTTTCCCTTTGGTTTTCATCTCGTATATCCCCACTCTCATAGATTATTGTATGTATATTTGTATTCGTCTTCTCGTTAAAAACGTCAGTTCCGTCTTTGCTGTTGCGAGTTACAGTCCGCAATGGTCTATCATTCATCGTCCAACTCGTCTCATGGTCTGGTTCAACACCAGCTGCGCCAGCTCGGGAGACCTCTCTACGATCACCGTCGCCATGTCATCAGCGTAGGTGACGAGAATCACTCCAATCGGCATCCCAAGCCGAAGCAGTCTATTGTATAAACACCCAGTATCAACTCCTGAGCTACCCCAGTGGTGACTTATTCCGTTACCTGTCCTTCGATCTTCTCGTACGTTATCCATCTGTTTTTCAGGTAATCTTCCACATCTCGGATATGTATGGATAGGTATGGTGGGATCCCACAGTTGCTTTTCAGCGCCTCTAAGATATCCACCCACCTGGCCAATTTGAAAGCAGTCCTAATGTCGAGCGTCGCTAGCAACATGATTTGTCGTGCCGCGTGGCAGTGTCTGTCTAGTTCCAGAAAAAAGTCGACCACCTTTTGGATCGCTCCAATCATCTATCGACCCTTCCTGAAACTGAACTACAAGTTCGAGAGAACCCGTCCGGCCTATATCGGGTCCATCAGTCTCAGTAATTGTTCAAAGAGTTTACCAATCGTTTCAAGTAAACTTAACGATCGGTAGGCCGAAGGCGTGCCAGGATCGCTCCTTCCTTTTAGGATAAGGATCGCTGAACGTTCCTGTCGTCAAGCACGTGTTTTACAGGTAGAGAAATATCGCCGGTCGTAGATGAGCCACGAGCTGGAGGATCTCGGCCGGTACTCTGTCTGGTCTCTGCGCCTTGCCTGTCTTCATCGCATTCGTTGCTCATAATACATTATCTGAACGTAGAATTTTCCGTTCTTCCCGAATCCGGGATCAAAAATATGGGTTCCTATTCAAAAAATGACTTTGACCTTCAAATGACCTTGAAAATGAATCTCAAGGTCAAATCGGATTTCACAGAAAGGTTGCCCCTATTGTCCCAAACAACTGTTGTCTGAACAATTTTTTTGTACAACGCCAACCGTCGAAAATTTCAGGGTGGTTTCTTTAAAATGGAACACCCTGTATATTCTTATGTTATATATATTCTTATGTTATATTCGAGAAGAAACGATATTATATATTTGTGGTGAAAATGATATTTATCCAGAAGGTATTGAATAAACGGAAAAAAGAGAATATGAATATTTCAAGAAGAATTAAATAGTTCATTGATTTTAAATATAAAGAAGAATGAGTAAAGTTTTGACTGAAAGGTAAAGGTAAGTATTTAATACAGTAAAGCATAAATACAAGAAAGTAAGTAGCGAGCAACAATTACAGCGATGGAAATAACAAATTAAAGCAGGAGGCAGTAGGTATGATAAATTATTCAAGAATATGTTTTTAATTAATTTAATGAAGTTATGGAATCAAAGATGACTGTATATGATACTGATTTGAAAAGATAGGCTTTGCAAAAATGAACTGAAATAGGTTAACCTTTGTTCAAAGCATTGAATTGCTGGATCTGGGAATTACAAAAAATACGATATATATTATCTCGGGAAATCACTAAATTCTTTACAACATTGAAAAATATTAATGAAATCGAAAATTAACGTGAATCTTTTAGAGTTGAAATCAAACGATTTCTTCACAGATACAGCAGAAGCAACGTATATAATTCCGATTAAAGTGGATTAAATTTAGAGATTCGCAGAGATAGAACGCTAAATTATAAAAACAGGGGTATTTTTTTTTCGATTTAGCTACGATTGGCATAGTTAATTTGGCGCTATCGGCAATAGATTTTGCTTGGGATTTGGCGTATACACATGTACCTGACAGACTTGCAATTGTTTATAGCCGTTTTACACTAACAAATTGACGTCTGACAAAAAAACGTTATATACATTTCTGTCATGTTTTTTCCCGTAGAATCGATTGCCGCTATCAGTTTTTTGAAAATAATAACTTTTTGATAATTTGTTTAAATAATTTTTTATAAACAATTGAAAATGGCAAAAGAAAAAACACGGGTATTTTTTTTTTCGATTTAGCTACGATTGGCATAGTTAGTTTGGCGCTATCTTCCCCAGGTTTGGCATGGGCCTTAATGGGTTAACATTATTCTTCAAGATATTCACGATATTTTACCTAGACTACGATATAAGGTTGAATTAAAAAAAATAAAGAATTATCCTAATATTAAATAAGTTATTGTTTTTCTCTCCGAGGTCATAAAGATAAGATCCAATTCAAAAAATTCAATTTGGCCTTCAAATAACATCAAAGGTCAAGTTCAAGGTCAAATTCAGTCACTATTGAATAATCACGGAAAATCCTATCACTTTTGTGTGAAACATTTTTTCTGAAAATGAGTTTTGTCGAGTTATCATGCTGTCCTGGAACATTTTAGATACTCTGTATAAGCTCTTTGCCATGCTTCTCCTGAAAATACGATTTTTGCCGAGAGATTCAATGTTTTAGTGACTGCGACAGACCTACGATAATATGACTGACATAAGATGGGAAGTCACGGTCCCTTTCTAATTATTTTACTGATAACTGAATATAGTGCATATGTTTAGTTGAATTAGTGGAAGTTTTACAGTTTGATTAAATAAAGTAAGATATTGTGAATGTTATACAATATTTTTGAAGACATCTTTTTATTCTTGTCGCACTATAACAAACCATAGAACTAAAGAAATAAACGTTTCGTTACGATATTCAGATGTTCCCCCCCTTTTCTTTCTTATCAGCACACCGTACACGCGATTCTCTAAGTTCGAAGTATATGAACGCAGCAAGTCCCCGATACAGCCAAAGCATTCAAATTTACTGATACGAAGCAAATGGCTTACACGATTAAATGCACTAGTTAGATCTATGTAGACAACATCCATCTGTTCTCTCATATTCCGAACATCAACTAGTTTCTCAAGAAATTCTGCCAGATTTGTGACTCTAGACCGAAGAAGATAGAAGCCGTGTTGAGCAGGGTTAATACCACGGAGAAAAAAGGATGAAATACAAGCTGGAACCAGGCCATTAAACAACTCAGAGAAGACACAAATCTTGGCAATTGGACGATAGTTCATTACATCACTCTTATCACCCTTATTTTTGTACACAGGAATTGCATATGACTCCTTCCAGGTAACAGAAAATACACCCTGCGCAAGTGACTGATTATATAGCAAATATAAGGGTTCAACAAGTGCAATCTTAATCCGTGTAATAAAATACCCTGATAGATGATCAGGCCCCGGCTTCAAGGATTCACCAATGCCATCCAGGCCTCTCTGTATATCAAGTATACTAAGATTTATTGATGAAAGATAGTTATCATCAACGTTAAAACTTGAAGGATAGGCAGATAAGTCCAACGCCAGAAAAGCTGAGACAAACTGCGTGAATAAATCTGCAACATGCTGACTACCATCGACTACGTCGTCACCAAGAGACATTGTTTTAAGATAAGTGGTTCCACTAATATTTATCCTCGCAAAACGCCAAAAACTACCAGGGTTAGTGCGAAGGGAGTTCTCAGAGTTATCAATATATTTATAAAAGTCCGAACGCTACAACCTACAACATGACGAACGCAAGCTACGAAATTCGATAATAGTGTTGCGAATGCGATTTATAATATCGAATTCGTACGTTTGTATCCACGGCAACGTCAGAATAAATATTTTTGTTGTTGTTTAGTTAGTTGATGCCTGAGCGTCAAATTGAAAGCATCATGTTTGTGTTTCAATAAAGTTTTAGTTTGTGTTATTTGCGTAATTTTATTGACTATACGAAAACGTAACATTTTGGGGGCTCAGCCGGGATTGGAAAAATTCATCGGAGCAGTCAAAAAAAAAAAGTAGACGAGAATCAGACGTACTACGACTATTTCGCGTTGAGCTGACAGTTCGAAGCTGAAAACATGTTGGCGTTGCTGCTTCATCGATTACGTGTCTACGATATAAACCAGCTGAGTCAATTTCCGCGTATATAGTTAAGTTTATGAGTGTCGATAACGAATTTGTTTAATAAAAATGTAGTGAGAAAAATCGAGTTAGGTTTAAAAGTGCAGTCGGAATCGAGAGGTCTTTGACTGAGTTGACACAGGTCGCTCTCTCAGACCTGTGATGGGCTCTCGGCGAGGTTGGCGACCAAGCGTAGTCGACGGTAGTCAGATTTTTCTAGGTTGAGTTATCGCGAGTCACGTAGCTTAATTCGATAGGATTCTGGCGAGGTTAATGACTGATAACATCTGAAACTCGTTTTCTCTCACTATTTTTCGAATTTCTAGATTTGATCGACGCGTGATGTCTGATGCCGCGTGGGTTCTCGATTCTTTTGCGCGTCGATACAAAGTGGCACTTGATTTGAAAGCTAGGTCAGACTGCTCTGCTTACGGTTCTTTCGAGTCATGGTTTTCCCGTGACCCGTTGGACGAATGTCGGAGCAGGGACAAAGACGAGGATTCACGACGCGCAATTTCCCACTCTTGTTCGGAAGATAAGAGGCCAATTTCCGAAGGATCAGCCCGCTTGATCAGAAGATGTTTTCTTCAATGATGGGTTCGAGTCAAGAGAGAAGAATTCAAGAAACGGACTCTTTGGCAGGTTTCCGAAGGATCAATCCGCTTGGAAGACGCTGTTTTGGCTTGGGTTTGAAAGAAGAGATTGTCGGGACGACAATCTAGTATATTGGTCCATCAGAACGTCAAAAAAAAAAAAAAGATCAAGTCGTCGCCACGCTGATAAACTTGCGAAATACGTTGACCGTCGTTAATTGGAGAACTGTTCTGCTTGAGTTTTTAGTGCTGTGGTTTTCCTAAAGCTGTGGGAAAATGCCAGAACAGGAACTTGTGTTGGACCACAGAGCGTCAACTCCCAACCAAGTACAATCTCCTATATATCCCCCATAATACTCCTTTCGAAATTTCCTGACATTCAAGAAACGGGTCCTTTGTTTTCTGGAGTTATGATTGGCTTGGGGCCTAGAGTCGTTGGAAGCCTGAAGATCAACCTGCTTGGAGTCAAGAGAGAAGATTCAAGAATCAAGAGACGGGTCCCAGTTTTCTTCTGGAATGTTGATTAGTTTGTGCTCGAAGATTTGGTATCTTGGGCAACCTTGGAGCCTTCATTGATTGAAGACGGATTAACCCGCTTGGTTCAAGATTTTCTTATTGTCGAGGACGACAATTAATTTTCAAAGGAGGGGGTAGTATTACAAGTGCGATTTATAATATCGAATTCATACGTTTGTATCTACGGCAACGTCAGAATAAATATTTTTGTTGTTGTTTAGTTAGTTGACGCCTGAGCGTCAAATTGAAAGCATCACGTTTGTGTTTCAATAAAGTTTTAGTTTGTGTTATTTGCTTATTTTTATTGACTATACGTAAACGTAATAATAGTATCAACATATTCACTTGACTTATAAAAAGCGGATCACATTTCTCATGTCACGTAACATCCAGGCTAGATATGGAGATATTGTTTTCTTCATTCTCGGGGTATGACAGCCAATCACCTCAAATAACTTGCCATAAAACAAATCAACATCTATATCTAACGGAGCATGTTCATCCAAGAAGAGTACACCCAAGTCCACCGCATTAAGTGAACTCATGATGGCTTCATTATTGGCTAGTCGGAAGTTGAAAGAAGGTGGCAGCATCGGTATATTTCTCACAACACTGTGACATGATTCAAGTATACGATTACCTGCAATACAGTGAGATCAAAAGGTACTCCATCGAGTAATTATTGGAGAGAAGCAAGATCATTCGCAGCCGAGCCTGTGTTAAAAACAATAGAAAAGTTATAAATAATAGAAAAGTTATAAACAATAGAAAAGTTATAAACAATAAAATTTCTCTCTCGTTTTCTAAATTCATGACATTCGGTAATAATGTCTTCTTTAATATTATTCGACATACATGAAACATTAACCTCCAGCTGTGACACTCGTTGGTCAACTGAATCAATACGACTAGCGTTCTCATTTATCACAGAATGAAGTATACTGGTGATTTTATAATTAATAGAGCTAGTCTTATCATTAATAGAATAAGTAATCTGATCAATAATCTGAGACTTAATTTCAAAAATAAATCCATTTATCTCATCCCATGAAGACGCTGGCACTAGCTGTGAAGGAGTAACTGTAGTGCTGTAATCGGCTTAGATAATTATTTATTTATTGCTTATTATTTAGTTATTTAGTTATTGCTGGATTCATCTTGAAAAGTTATGTAAGATAAAATTATTCTTATTTTTTTCTGATAGTTGAGTAACTAGATGAATAACTTCAAAAATCGACCAATCAACGCGTGACTTTGGAAGTATATACACTCGGCGGCGAGCAGGGAGTGGTGAGAAGGGCTGATATGGCTAATTTGTGCATGCCACAGCTGTGCTGAACCTTCATGCATGTTATGAGATTCCCATGCCAAAAAATTGAAATGTGTTTTTATATTATTAGAAGCAAAATCTGTGATGTGAGCAAGCACTATGCTTACTCTTCGTCTGCCTCTCTCCCAATCCTTCTTTTTCTCGGCAAGGCACAATGGCTAGCATTCGACGTATATTAGAAATGTACCTAACACTTGGTCTTTTGTTTCAGCGTCGATGACTGAGTGAGAGGGAGAAAGTGATCAAGAGAGAGAGAGAGAGAGAGAGAGAGCGCACACACGCACAACGCAGGTCTAGGCAGATGTGCGAAGTAAGATCGATAAGCACTGCGTCGTATGCTGCCTAAAAAAGGAGGCCATGTGGGAAAACTGCGATAGAGTGAGTAACCGCGAGCCAGCCGACATTAAACGTTGAGCACCCACTGTGAGAGGTAGAAAAAAAATATCAGTGAGTGCATCCCTGCAGAGAGAGAGAGAGAGAGAGAGAGACTAATAAAGAACAGTGACTGCATGCAATTCGAGCTTTTGCCCAACTGCTCGCGCAATATAAGGAAGGCTACCCTTTGCTACGAAGTACGCGATTTGGATGCTTACTGACTATTTAATAAAGCAGAAAAGGTACAAATAATGCAGTTTCGCACGGCCGCAAACTTCACCACGTTAACCAACTTGAAAGAAGACAAGGTCAGGTTTTCGATTTCTCTCTCTAAAGTTTCTTTCGCTAAGGCAGACTTGCGATTGCACTAGGTTCAAGTGCGGTAACGTTCCATAGCCAGGAGTTCGTTTGCCGGCTACCTGAGATTTCTTTTGTGTTTCAAGCGGCAGCTTGATAGGTTAAGTGTGGATTATAGGTAGTAGGCTGCTAGGATGTTCACCCGTCGGGTAATTCGCACTTAAGCCATTCCGGTCGATGGTATTATAGTTTGTAAGTGATTATGTGTTCGTTTCTATTTTTTTCATAAATATTTTTCCTTTTTTTAGGAATTATTCTTTTCCTAAATATTGGACTAATAATAATTATAATTGCCTCAATCATGAGAGTATCGAAAAAACAATTCGAGATATAAATATTAAGTTGGAAAATATATGTACAATTGAAATTAGTAAAATATAAAAACGAAATTGGTAGACAAACAATTATATAACTTAATGATGAGAACATAAAAAAAAAACATTAATATAAGGAATTTTGAAAATGCAAATAAGACATATAAAGTTTTACATTCCTATGTAAATCCAGATATTAAGTTACAAACAGTAATTATTGATGTCCTAAATGTAATTCACAAGTTAATACAAGAAAAAAACAATAAAATCTTCTATTGTTTATCAAAGCTATGCAGATTATTATATCGTAAATATTATACCGTATAATAAATGTAATAGATATAAAATAAAAGGAATGATTTGTGTTATTTGTTTTGTGCTGAAAAATACCAAATAAAAGATTATTGGAACATAAATGTAAAAAAATGCACGAATCGTGATTTTATTAACCCTTTGACTACTAAAGGTGTATACGAGGGTGGTTCGATAAGTACTTAGCCTACAAAAGAAAAACGAAAATTTTGGAAAAGTGGCGTTTTATTTTTTAACATAGTCTCCTTTTAGTTGGATACACTTGGCCCAGCGATGCTCCAACTTCTTTAACCCGTCTGAAAAATACGTTTCCTCGAGGTCTGAAAAGTAGGCTTCCGTGGCAGCGATTACCTCCTCATTCGACTCAAATTTCTGCCCGGCGAGTGACTTTTTCAAGTTTGGAAACAAAAAGAAGTCGCACGGGGCTAAATCCGGAGAATGCGGTGGATGGGGCAGCAGTTCGTAGCCTAATTCGACCAATTTGGCCATGGCGACGGCGGAGGTGTGAGCCGGTGCGTTGTCATGGTGGAAAAGCACTTTTTTCTTCGTCAAATGGGGCCGTTTTTCTGCAATTCGACATCGAATCGGCTCGATAATTCGGCATAGTACAGCCCTGTGACCGTTTTGCCCCTCTCCAGGTAGTCGATGTAGATCACACCTTGTGAATCCCAGAAAACGGTGGCTATCACCTTTCCGGCCGATGGGGCAGTCTTCGCCTTCTTCGGAGAACTTTCACCGGGTAAAGTCCACTGTTTCGACTGTTCCTTGGTTTCTGGTATATACCAGTGGATCCATGTTTCGTCGACTGTCACGAAACGACGCAGAAACTCCTTCGGATTGCGCTTAAACAGCGTCAGACATTGTTCTGAAGTTGTCTCACGGTTGCGCTTGTTGTCCGGAGTGAGCAAACGCGGTACCCATCGCGCCGACAGCTTTTTCATGCCAAAAATTTCATGCAGGACATGATCCACGCGGTCTTTTGAGATGCCTACGATCTTAGCTATCTCGCGCACCTTCAATCGTCGATCTGCCAATACGAGATCGTGAATTTTTGTCACGTTATCCTCCGTGGTAGCCGTTTTCGAAGCACCTGGACGTGGCTCTTCAAAAATCGACGTGCGACCACGTTGAAACTCGTTAAACCAATTTTTGACGGTCGCCATCGAAAGAGAAGAGTCACCGTACACAGTATCCAAGCGCTTTTTCATTTCGCTGTATGATTTCCATTCCAAAAACAAGAATCGAATCACCGACCGATACTGCTCTTTTTCCATTTTTCAAAAATCAACGGACACACTTGCTTTCACACGCTCTCAAAAATAAACTACAACTCCGATCCGGCTGAAATCTTGACAGTAACCATCGAGAAGGTTGTACTACGTGATAGAATATTTCTTTTGTGAGAGTGGCGCCATCGGGCGGTGAGGCTAAGTACTTATCGGACCACCCTCGTATATACGCTTTCAAAAATTCATCAATTTATACGAAAAGCGTAAATATACGCCCTCTATTATTAATTTTTTTGACATTATTTTTTAAACCTTAAAAATGGCATGTCATAGTGAGTGTCTAGTAGTCGCAGCGACTGATAAACAAAAAACGTACTGCCCATGTAGATGGATTTGTCCGAGAGCGCGCCGCAGTAAAAGGATGATAATGTGATTGCTCTCGTTACTAATGTGGCAAGCGTTGCGCTTGTTCTCGTCGGAATTTTCCCAAGTTCCCCCCTCTCTCGGCAAGGCACGGTGACCAGCGTTAGGCACATTTAAGAATGCGTCTAATGCATGGTCTCTGTTTCAGCTGACGGAGATTGCCGAGCGGGGCCGAGCAAGTCCAAAGCGGTTACGCTGGCAACAGAGAGAGTATAGAGATGTTAGAGAGAGAGAGAGAGAGAGAAATAGTTGGAGGCGTGCGTGCTTGAATAATGATAATGAAAACAATCAATCATGGAATTTCCCACTATATCTTTACTTGAATAATAAATCAAAATAAATGTTGATTCACACACGTGTATTACTGAAAAAAAAATTCTTAAAATTGTTCACCTACGCGCCCTACGCAATATTAGGCAGGCGCGCGTTTAGAATCAATTAGCGCATTGGTCGCGCGCCGCCTAATAAGTAGGTCAAGTGGGGAGAGAAAAGATCGGCGAAGAAGCTGTAGGTCGCGAGGAAAAGCGAGCGACACAGACGGTAGTAATTCGAGGAGAGACTCAGAAGGTTTTCCGAGTTTACCGGAGCTAGACTGGGGACTGCCAGCGGTGACAGAAGTTTAGCCGAGGACAGAGGGCCGAGAAGAAACCGAAAGAAGACGACTTGGTCCTGCAACTGCCCGAGACGCTACCCAGGAAGCCGGCAGGAGTTGCCCAGCGGCGACCTGCTACACCGTGCGCAGGGCGCAGCCAGGACTCCCGCTCTAGAACTAAAGGTCAAGTTTGTAATTTAATCTCTCTCTTAATCTACGGCACTGCGCGTAATTTTTAATATTAGGCGGGTAGCAAGGCGTGTACACGCCGGCTACCTGCCCTAATGACGGTTGGGTAATAAATCGCGCAAAGAAAAATCGTCCAGGCGATCCCTCGCCGGGCGACTTTCTCTTTTAGCTAAATAGCCTAAGTCGGTTTGTCGTCAAGGCGGTCATCTGCCGGGCGACTCGCGTTGTGTTTTCTATGGATTTATAACTGCGATGAGTAGTTAATTTGTTCTTTTTGTAATAGGTGTTAAGAACGTCGTTGTGTTTATTCGATTAAAGTATGTGTAATGCGGTTTATCATTATGCGGTTTGTTAACGTGCGGTAATTGCGAAATTTAAGTATAATGTGACCTTGAATTGATTGGAATTATATTTGTTAGAATGCGAATGTGTTATGTGTGTATAAAGTTATTAACCATTTTCATTTCTTTGCCTCTTCCCCCTTCACGCCTCAATTACTATGAGTGAGTGCGCCTCACTTGCCCACCTCTAAATAATAGTTAACGAACGAGCTTTCGTTACACTAATAAGAAAACTATTCTAAGTACAGTGCCCCGCACGTACTTTTGCTCACCCTGAGGTGAAATTTTCCAAACTTCAAAATTTTATATCTCAACGAAAAAGAGTCGCAGAATAAAAAACTTCACGCTATTTTAAAATTAATAGCAAAAGCTTTAAGTAACGTGATGATAATATTGTTTGTAGTAGAATTAAGTTTTTCATGCTTAAAAAATGAACATAAAAATTTCTTTTTTCTTGCCCATATACAAATTTTTCTATTTGCTACGCAAATCAGGGGATCATCTAAAATTCAAGCAAAATTGAAAGTAAAAATGTTTCTCTTCAAAATAAGAGCGATAGAACTCATTTCTGATTTTTTTATACAGAGATTTAGCTTTTTTCTAAAAAAATCGTTTTTTTTTCATCAGCTCATATCTCGATTCCTATCCATTAAATAAAAAAACTTTAAAGACAAAAGTTGTTTCTTTTTTGATAAATAATACAAAATTAAAGTGAAAACTAAGATTTTGAACAATTTTTTTTTTCATTTTTTCAAGAAAAAAAAGATGGTAGACTTGAATAAGACATAGTAATGTGGTATTATCCCGCAGTTATTGGATATTATTTTTTCCTAAAAGTACACGAAATTCCCTACAAATCATGTGACGAGAGCAGGCCGTGTGCCGGTTTCTCGTCTGCATTTCTCCCTACTCCACTCGGCAAGGCGTAGTGGCCAACGTTGGGCGGATTAAAGTATGCGCCTAACACTTGGCCTTTTTTTTCAGCGCCAAGGACGAGCCAGCGCAGTTGAGCGCAAGAAAAGTTGAAGAGCGCGGAGAGAGAGTGAGAGAAAGAGAGAGAGAGAAAGAGAGTATTAGGCCTATGCAGGGATTGGCAGGCGCGCAACGCGTGACCGATAAGCGACGCGTCGCGTGCCGCCTAACTAATAGGTCAAGGTAGGGAGAGGAGCGAGCGCCGCAGAGCGACTGCAAGATGCGCGCAAGAATTAGTGCGTGAGAGAGTCGTAGCCGAGCCTTACAAGAGTGAGGGAGTAGAAGCCTAGTCCTACTACAGTGCGGAAGTCCGAGCCCAGCAGAGAGAGAGCAGTTTGGGATAGCCGGAAGGAAGCACGATCAACCCTACCGGCAACGGCCTTGCCAGCAACAGCAGCCAGCCCACCTGCCAAGAGAGTCAACGTCGCCGACGGAGACCTGGTCAGCGACAGCGGTTAGCGACGATCTGACCAGCGACGACGCCCGGTACGTCCTGCGGCAGCACATCACCCAGGATTCTCGACGTTGCGAGGAACAGGAGAACAAAGGTCAAGCCTTCCTTTTCTTCTTTCTCTCTACACTCTCTCTCTCTCTGTTGATGCGACGACCGGTGCGCGGTGAAAGAGATAGCCTGGCACTCACGTGCCGGCTATCTGAAGGTTCGCGCTAAGATTAATTTGTAGTGACGTAAGTTGCGACCGGTGAATTGTCCAGGCGCCCACGTGCCGGGCAATTTACCCGGTATTAGTCCGCGTAGTTTTTAAGTGAGTTTGTAATAGGTTAAGTATGCGATTTGGTATTAGGATAAAATGCGAAATGTTCATTTGTGATTATCTTAAGTAGTTTATTGTTCTATTTGCAGTTTGTTAGTCGGTAATTTAGATTATGTTATGCGCGCGTTTGTTCAGTGTGATAATTAATAATAATAAGAGGTTGTAAATGAGATTTGATTCTTGTCGGTGTATAATTTATTTATCAACCTCCCCTCATTCTCCTCTCTCAATTGTCATGAGCGAAAGTGCCTCACTTACCCCGCAAAAGAATTGGTAACAAAGGATTAAGTTTTGTTACAATAAAAACAAATTATTTTCAAGAGATCGGTTTGATTATTAACTCAACAATTTCTTAACTTTTTTTTGTTAACATCGATAACTACTAAGCACTGAATAAATATTACCATAATTTAACAAAATAATACAATATTTTACAACCATAATTTACAGTATAGTTCTAAAGATGTCGGCTATTATATTCACAAAATGCTTTCAATTTTAAAAATTTTTCATTTGATTTCTTAACTTTGTGATGATGCGTCATCACAGAAAACTACGCTACCTTACACTAGCCCCGCTCCTGATAGAAACATGCGGCCGAACATCTGTTGCCGCATAAGCCCCCCCGCACATGTTCGAGATCTCGCGACCTATGGTCCCCTGAGGTCTTCCCAACCGATGCGCACGACTCTTTCGTCCGCGTACAACCCCTCACGCACTCACGACCCGGATAGACACTCCCTCAGGAAGCTGGACGCCCGTAAAGATTCCAGCTGGAATCAGCTGATCGCAAACCACCGTTTAACTAAGGCAGACCTGGCTAGACCGAAGTAGGAGCAACCGAGCGCGTAAGAGCGAGCGAGACAACCGATACGAGACCGATCGAACGCGAGTGAAGGGAATCGGTAAGACTAACGGGTGGCCGATAGACAAGGATAGGCGAACGACGCTAACGGATTAGCCAATCGGTATCAACTTAGGGGTAGTTAGACGAATGAAACAAAGCCAACTATCTTTGCAACCAGTAGAGAAATTAGGCCCCAAGACTCGACCAATAACGAAATTACGCGGGCAATAAATAACGAAATAGACGGCGCTGACATCCGGCTTAGCAACAAGCCGACCAATCGTATATTCGTTAAGGAGAGGTGAGCAAAGAGAAGCGGCGCGTCGCCAAAAAACGCCGCGCCAGTACTCGCTGAGCCCTGGAGCCGACAGGACCTTTATCGGAGTATCCGCTGAGTGCTAAAGCCGACCAGCCACCTGAATCCGTGAGTGAACAAAGAGCAGCAAAGTGAGCAAGCAGAAGCAGCAGCAGCAAGGCGGAGCAAGCAGCGAAGCAGAGCAAGCAGCAACAGAGCAAGCAGCGAGTAGCAGCAGCAGCAAACAGTAGCTCCAGCAAGCAGCGAGCAGTAGCCTCAGCTACATCAGCAGCAACGGCAAGAGCAACGGCAGCAACAGTAGCGGTAGCTGCGGCGGCACTAGCGGCGGTAGCCGCAGTCGCGATTGTGTCAAATAAGCGCCCGAGTAAGTACGCTTCTCTTTTCCATTAGGCCACGTGATTGCTAAATGTCCGCGTTAACGGGAGTGCCGTATGACCTTCGCGCATCCGATAGATTCGCTTGTGTGCGCATTTTCGTCGCTGACCTTTCGGGTGATTTTTCTTTGTTGTGCCGTTGTACCGTTTATTGTCTAGAAGGCGAATTCTTCACGCGCGCGTGTCTATGTGCCGTAACTTCTTCGTCGAAGCTTACCGATTTGCCGATTTGCCGATTGATAACGAGCTTTTCCCCGTTTTCGCGCGGAAAGTAAATTATCCGTGTGTGCGTAAATATTGCCGATTTTCTAGACACGATTTTCCCCGTAAGTTCCGATTAGACAAAGCCTGACCTTCGCGTGACCGGCCGATTCTCCTACGTATGCTAGTTGTTGTAAGTTTCTTTGCATAATTTTTCGTTGATTGTCGAACAACCTTCGCGTGGGCGACGAGTCTCATATGCGTGTTGACGAATTCCATTGTGAAGCCGATCGGATATACAGGGTGTCAATTAAGTCCCGGGACGCCTGAATATTTTCTGAAGTACTTCAGTTCTGAAAAAGGTCAAGGTCATTCCTTTAGTAACTTTCAACGCGGAATCCGATGGTGACCTTGGATTTGACCTTAAGATTGACCTTCAAGGTTATTTCAAGGTCAACTTTGTTTTTTTAAATGGGTACCCCTATTTTTGACAACGGCAATCGAAAGAGCGGAAAATTTTACGTCCAAAACGGTATTTTAAAATTTTTTTTCATGGCCTTGAGAAGGTCGATTTAAGGTCAAATGCTTGAAAAACTGCCTAAAAGCGTTTTTTTAATTTTTAAGATATCGAAAAATGACCTCTACAAAATTTGTTCAGAACAGAGTGGGCCACCCAATGCACCAAAAACCTTTGACCTTTAACCTCATTTTGAAGGTCATTTCAAGGTCGAAGTGTTTTTTGTAATGGAAACCCCTCTTTTGGACCCCGGATTCGCACATAGCGCGAGATCCGACGTTTGGATAAGGTATTGTGTTGAGTTTCGCGCTATGTGCGAATCCGGGGTCCAAAAGAGGGGTTTCCATTACAAAAAACACTTCGACTTTGAAATGACCTTCAAAATGAGGTTAAAGGTGAAAGATTTTTGGTGCATTGGGTGGCCCACTCTGTTCTGAACAAATTTTGTAGAGGTCATTTTTCGATATCTTAAAAATTAAAAAAACGCTTTTAGGCAGTTTTTCAAACATTTGACCTTAAATCGACCTTCTCAAGGCCATGAAAAAAAATTTTAAAATACCGTTTTGGACGTAAAATTTCCCGCTCTTTCCGAATCCGGGGTCAAAAATGGGGGTTCCTATTTGAAAAAACAAAGTTGACCTTGAAATAACCTTGAAGGTTAATCTCAAGGTCAAATCCAAGGTCACCATCGGATTCCGCGTTGAAAGTTACTAAAGGAATGACCTTGACCTTTTTCAGAACTGAAGTACTTCAGAAAATATTCAGGCGTCCCGGGACTTAATTGACACCCTGTATATATTACGCGAGTCGCGTCTGACCTTCGCTCGACCGACAAGTTTTTCCATGTGCGCATCACTAGCCCCGGTTTTTCGTTATGTGATTATTGCTTTGAGATGCTAACAACGTCGATCGAGTAGCAACTGACCTTCGCGCGACCGACCGATCCTTCGCGTGTGTTTGCCTCGAACGAACCTCTGAGCTTTAGTGCGCTAAGTAAATAATTCGACGTTCGCCTAATCACGTTCGCAATTCTCGAGACCGTCCGCATCAACTATCGTCCGCCCAAGTCGAAGTCGCGTCGTGGTACGCCACGCGTGCTCCTACTGGATTAAATCAGGTAGACCATCGCGAGCGATTGACCTTGGGTTGACCCGGGGATCTTTGAATTGGTTAATAAACTCAAGTCTGCATTAATTCACTGTTCTTATTGACTTCGCCCGTTCAACTACCTCATCCCCCGTAGCTTTCGCGGTCGGTCCCGAGGTTAACGAGCCCGTTCACATGATTTAATTGCCATTCCGACAATCGTTATCGCGAGCCACGCCACCAGTCAACGATCAGGAACCTCTCCTATCTATTAGCCTGCCAACGAGGCGTCCTGAGACGCCACCTAATGTACCCGCTTCTGAGACAAGAGCCTTGTGCCCCGAGTATCACCGACTAGCCGATGAGCCGCAGCCGTGGGTGGCTAAAATTCATCCGTTGTCCCTCTTTCTCCGTTCGGTATCCTCTCGAACGACTCAGTATAAGATTTCGTGCTCCCTTTTCAATTTCATCTCCTGTAGGTGATTGCGCGAGATCGGCGTACAACGACGACGAGGAAGGAGACAGCGGGGAAACCACCCGACAACTCCAGTGACCAGGAAGGGAACGCTGATCGCCCACCACCGCATCGTCGCCCCCCCCCCCTCCCACGACAGCCGATGCTGCAGCGCTACCTGCCCTCCTATCGCCAGGACACGGTAGCTGGTGCCCAACTCAAAAAAATAAAAGCTACACATTATCGGCTGACTGTGCTGCTGGCGACGGTCGAGGCCGAAGAAAGAATTGTCTTGTCACACATTTATTTTTCCCCTCACCTTGTCTCGTCGCAACTTTATACTTCTAAATTTTTTTGAAATCTGCTAATGTGGCAAAGGCTTTTAATGATGCAAGAGTAGGTTAAAAATAATTGGGGGGAATCTTATACTTGATTTATACTTGAGACCCCACAAAATGAGATTTAGTGCACATCTAAGAACATGATTGGGAAAAGGTTTAAAAAAAGAGTTCAAAGATATGAGACCATCTAATCGAGCCCTAAGTGATTATGACTTAATAAAATATGTCAAACTGATGAAGATTCTCATTTTTTGTGGAATATACATGAGAAATGATGCTACCCGCTGGAGGTTTTCACTACAGGAAATCAGCTATCATTGATTTAAATAATAAAAATGGATCTGGTACGCATTGGATGATATATCGCAAGACGGGTGATAACATTTTTTACTTTGACAATTTCTATGATCTACGACATCCATTAGATTTATTGCTTTATCTGAATATTGATAAAGTCAAATACAGTCATGACAAATATAAAGACTACAGTACTTTATGACAGAGAATCGCGGCATGGCCGTTGTTTCTATCTGTCGGGCTCTCGCCGAGGTCTGCATGCCGCGGTAGGCTGCGAGTGTGTGTGTTGAGAGCACACCTTCATGCTAGCTCTTTTCTTTTTTGAGGTACGGCGCTAAGACAAGCTGCGACGGAGAGTGCTGGTGGCAGTTGAAGAGGAGCGAGGAGAGAAATAAAGAAGAGAGAAGAGAGAGACAAAGAGAAAGAAGGAGAATTCGAGAAGAAGTGAGAAGTTGCGCGCGCACTCTCACGTCGATTTTTTCGACAGTATATGTTACAGCTAACATGAGCTGACGCGCGCACTGTATTTTTTCCGATATTTTATTTATTAAAAGTTTTCCCGCGCTCTCGCCGATAAGTTCGGTGATTTCGTGGATACACGCCCGGTGTGCAGGAGTTATCTTTGTTATTTTAGAAATCCGACACCGGTGTCCGTGAGGTTGCGGCGAGGTGACACGGGTATGCACGTGAGCGTACACATTTTGCCGAGCGAGTCGAGCAGCTGCCGAGAGAGGTGACCAGGACGAGAGAGAGCATTGCAACAGCAGCATCAGGAAAAAAGCAACAACAATAGTAATAATCACAATAATACCAACACTTACACTGACACCGGCGACAACAACAACACCCATATACACATACATAACGACAACAACAACAGGAGCATCAACAGCAATAACAACAGCTTGGAAGACAGCGATGGAGAGGAGCGGATTAGGTGGATAAAGTCGATACTGCGTTTCTATCTCTCTATTTCTCTCTCTCTCTCTTGCATGTTTCGGGCGCCATTCCTACGCGAATAGAGTGGCAGATCTGCCAGCTACCTCGCCGACCGTGGTCGTTGGTGGATTTTGTTACGGGCGGATATTCGAATTGTGTTGCCGAGCGCGAGAAGAGTAGGGAAGGCGGATCTGGTCCTGCCACCGATTCATGCTTCGCTGCGAGTGCGAAACACTTGTCGTGCGTAAAAAAACTGGCGATATTGTTATTGTTATGTTATATTGTTTGTTTCTTTTATTGATAAGTTTCTTGTTGAGTTTGTTATTGTTAATAAAATTTGTTGCTCATTTACTCGTTTACCCATTAAAACTTATAATTACGGCAATCTTTGTTTCATCAAACAAATTTAGGTACTCAGTAGATCGGTACTCGAGGCCTACAACTTTTATACAATAAAGCTATTATCAAACAAATGTTATATCTTAAATTTAATAGTACTGTTAATCTTTAACTCTGTACCAAACGTTCAATTATTCAACAACAAGTTTTACGCTTCTTAAAAACGTTTTGGCTGAGAAAGATATGAAAATTACTCTCAAACGTAATTATAGTAGTTTTTGTAGTGTCATCAATTACAGTCACACAATTGATTTCTAAAAAAAAAAATCCATTGCACGACTTTTGGGCTTTGTACGTCAAAAATATCACCCAACATTTCTCATCCCTCTGACTTACATATTTACGTGTTGAAGATTAATGCATTGAGAGTAGAGTGTAACTTCATTTCTGAAGCATATATACACGAAGGACATAGCAATTACGAATTTTTTCTAGTTGTCCCACCAGAATACCAAATTGTTGAAGTTCCATCTCACATAATTTAATATCCGATAGCTTGTAAGTTTATTGATCATCTATAAAAAGGTATTGTTCATCAATACGGGAACTTAGTAGCTTTCAAGAACAAATCATCACCGTACGAGTTCACATCAAGGCAACAATGTAATGGGCTTGATGTTCACCATGAAGATTAAAAGTGGGTATATAAATATCTCACCATACTAATAAAGCATCAGTCGATAAGGAATTATCTAAGCGCTTATACGTCAAAACATGAAATTGCCTGAGGAGTCTTGATCTATAGGTCGTAAGCACTGTCGGAAAATAATCTATATATAAGTTTGCTGCTTTCACATGAAATGAATGAAATTCTAATCGTTCAATCAGATGTTGCATTTTATAAATCTATAACTCATTAGAAGATTTATGCGCACCAACCTTACTGATCGTCATCATTCAATAACAGCGATGAAATTCAATTCAACATAAAGATTTGTGTCTTCTACCATCATGCGACGTACTTCATTTCTTTGGAAAATTGACGAAACCGAACGAAACAGTATCGAATAAAGCCAATTTCTTCAACTACGCCATCTTTTACATGTTTGAGGAAATTCACTACGAGATCAACGCTATTCAAAATGGCAAGTCAACGAATGTAGGATTGATTAGTATCATGAAGAACTTGCTTTTATACAATCCGAGTCAAAGTTTGATGAGCAATAATATCGAATCACTATTCCACTTATTGTTAGTATGATGTTGGGTTCATGTTTTACCGAGGATTATCGTAAAATGATTGTCAACCTAAAGCATGAACTAATTATCAGTAGATCAATAACAGACGTGAATACTGTTATAGTAGAATCGTACTGAAATCCGTATTGTTAATCAATGGTCCTATGATTTATGAACATTTCAAGATTACGTTGACAAAAATAGTATGGTTGATGCTTTATATCATTCTATTGAACAAGTAAAAAATGAAATTGCTGAATTACATAGGTAAGGATCAACCAATCATCGTTAGTTTTCATTCCTGGAATTTGAATATTATCACTACAATATCAGCTATGTTTAACTACTTCTCAATTCGCAGTACTACCAATACAGAAATCTTAACGAGAAAAGCAAGCAATGATCAAGTAAAATAATAAGGTACGAGTTAACCAAATAAGGATTTAATAACATGTGATAAGATCAGATGATTAGCTGGTCTCTCGTTAACCGTTTTCTCCCTCCAGTTTATTCTTAGCAAGGCACAGTGATTAGCGTTGGATGCATTGCACGAATGCGTTTAACCATTGGGCCCTTTGTTTCAGTTGCCGATGATTGTTCACGAGCAGCCGTAGAAGCCCAAAGATATTTGGCAGCGATGTGAAAAAAAAGTAAGAGATAGAGGGGTATAAATATCCTGACCAGGCGTACAGCGTGTGGCTGATATGAGCTGTGTTGCATGCCGCCAAAAAATAGGTTGACTGGAGATTAAGGGAGCGTGGATTGACGATCATAAGCAAGCCAGGGGATTACTTATTGTTTTATACGGGGAAAGGGCTGCATTTTTCTTTGGCTGCAGAAGTAAGGACTGCGGGCTATTTTTTTACGTATGTCCACGCAAGTCTTATGACTACGGTTTCATGCACGTGGAGTGCTGCTGTGCGGTGCCGTGCTGTGTAATCGAGTAGTGGAGTAAAACGACCAAGCTGGACTAAAGTCATAAAAGGTCATTGTTTGATTTTCCGCTAAATACCTTCCCCCTACTAAAAATAAGAAAGGATACCACCATCGTTCTATTGTCAATGCTGCCTATATCACCGGCAATTTTGGTTATCTAAGATCACGTCACTTATTTCTCTCTCGATAGATCTCTCTCTCTCTCTTTCTCTCTCTCTCTCATCATTGCAAACTTGTGGCTGCGTTAGATATAAGTTGGTTAGTGTTCGGTAGCAAAGCGTTTAGTCGTCGCACTATGGGTAACACCAAAAATGAATTTCAAAACCAATTATCTCAAAAACGAAATAAAATAAAATATTAATTAATTCTAAATGTATTGTAAAGCTGATATGATATAGATTAGAGGAAAAATACAAGGGTCATTCAATAAGTCCGGGACTTCTCGGAAAATGGTGATGTTATCGTAATGTATTTTGTACTTTGAGAGAGTCTTACGAGGGTGGTCCGATAAGTACTTAGCCTACAAAAGAAAAACGAAAATTTTGGAAAAGTGGTCTTTTATTTTTCAAAATAGTCTCCTTTTAGTTCGATACAATTGGCCCAGCGATGCTCCAACTTCTTTAACCCGTCTGAAAACTACGTTTCCTCAAGGTCTGAAAAGTAGGCTTCCGTTGCGCGATTACCTCCTCATTCGACTCAAATTTCTGGCCGGCGAGTGACTTTTTCAAGTTTGGAAACAAAAAGAAGTCGCACGGCGCCAAATCCGGAGAATACGGTGGATGGGGCAGCAGTTCGTAGCCTAATTCGACCAATTTGGCCATGGCGACGGCGGAGGTGTGAGCCGGTGCGTTGTCATGGTGGAAAAGCACTTTTTTCTTCGTCAAATGGGGCCGTTTTTCTGCAATTCGACATCGAATCGGCTCGATAATTCGGCATAGTACAGCCCTGTGACCGTTTTGCCCCTCTCCAGGTAGTCGATGTAGATCACACCTTGTGAATCCCAGAAAACAGTGGCCATCACCTTTCCGGCCGATGGAGCAGTCTTCGCTTTCTTCGAAGCACTTTCGCCGGGTAAAGTTCACTTTTTCGACTGTTCCTTGGTCTCTGGTGTATACCAGTGGATCCATGTTTCATCGACTGTCACGAAACGACGCAGAACCTCCTTCGGATTGCGCTTAAACAGCGTCAGACATTGCTCTGAAGTTGTCTCACGGTTGCGCTTGTTGTCCGGAGTGAGCAAACGCGGCACCCATCGCGCCAACAGCTTTCTCATGCCCAAAATTTCATGCAGGACATGACCCACGCGGTCTTTTAAGATGCCTATAATCTCAGCTATATCGCGCATCTTCAATCGTCGATCTGCCAATACGAAAAAGTGAATTTTTGTCACGTTATCCTCCGTGGTAGCCGTTTTCGGAGCACCTGCACGTGGCTCTTCAAAAATCGACGTGCGACCACGTTGAAACTCGTTAAACCAATTTTTGACGGTCGCCATCGAAAGAGAAGAGTCACCGTACACAGTATCCAAGCGCTTTTTCATTTCGCTGTATGATTTCCATTCCAAAAACAAGAATCGAATCACCGACCGATACTGCTCTTTTTCCATTTTTCAAAAATCAACGGACACACTTGCTTTCACACGCTCTCAAAAATAAACTACAACTCCGATCCGGCTGAAATCTTGACAGTAATCATCGAGAAGGTTGTACTACGTGATAGAATATTTCTTTTGCGAGAGTGGCGCCATCGGGCGGTGAGGCTAAGTACTTATCGGACCACCCTCGTACATATCTAGTATAAGTGCATATATAAAGTTTCAAGTCAGTACGTTGGTTTGGAAATTTTTTACAGACATTTGATTTTAGTTTTTCATTGTGTAAACAAACTCATGAAAAAAAGTTTTTTATGCTTATTAAATATTATTTTTTACGGAGAAAACCAATCAAAGAAACTGAAGAGAAACTCAGGAAATATTATGGAGACTGCTCCATCGCATGGCATGGTTTAAAAGTGGTTTACTGAATTTCGTTGTGGCCATGAAAGCACAAGTGATGCTGACAAGTAACACTACCCAAGTGTTAATGGCCGATCATCCTGTAACTTTCAGATTACTTTTATCACATGTATACAAATTACTTTAAACCATTTTTAGCGGCCCGTTTCACCTTGGATTCATAAAATAGTGATTTATTGTCTTGACCCATTAACGTTCAAAATCATCGATCTTACGCCATGTTATCAACCACGAAATTCATGCACAGATCGAAGATACCGTATCTTATGTTTTTCAGCGTTCTAAATATGAATCCGAACTCAAAATTCAAAACTGTTGAATACAGATTTAAATATATCGGTTTGTTTATAAAAAAATCTCCTAAAAACCTGTTTTTCTCCATTATTGTTCTTTTTCTCAAAAACTATAAAGTTAAGCAAAAAGTTTCAAAGGCAAAGATGTCTTATAATTCGTCAACGAACTCTCTTGAAATTTTTTATATTTGGCCGATTCTATCTCAAATCATACGGAGCTCCATGGGCACCCATGAGCAAACCACACCAAACTATTTTTTTGAGATTCTGTGATGAAAATAAAGCGACACGTATTTTTTTTTTGCCTTAGACGCATATTTGATTTAATATTGAATTTTGAAAATTCATTTCTAAAATTCAAAGTTAAAAAAAAATTTTGAGAGTTGGATTTCGACTTTCTACTGCTCGGTCATTATTAGTCCAAATCGGATGAAACTTTTTTCATATTGTAGCAAAATTGAAGACCTTCAAATGTACGTCATCAAAAATGTGCATAAATGCATTTTTCAGAAGATTATGCACTTTTGCATAAAAATTGCATCCTGTAACAATACCAATTTATCTCAAAAAGGCCATCTTTTTTTTGGTCCATTTTTTTTTTGTAGATTCGTTGTACCATCGTGTTCAAACGTATACCAGTCCGGTTTCCGGTTTTTGGTTTTTTATGGAGAAAAAAAATTAAAAAAAAAATTTTTTCTTCCGTGTCGAAAATTCGAATAATCTATGTAAATGTATATTACTTCTATAAAAAAAAACTGTAAATCATTGAACGCTCATGTTTACAAACACTGCCGCATTCTTTGAGTACGCGAGTACTATCCACATACGCATATCTGGAATTTGACAGTAGAAGCTTGGCTTTCTTGTAGTTATCAAGTCTACTCTCGAAAATTATTCTGCAAAGAGACTGAAATGCCCCGATTGTGGGTGATTACGCAGGATTTTTGCAAACAAAGTTTGCAGATGAAAGTATAACTGCTAACAGTAGTGTATGTAGTAATTGCTACAAGCGTATTTACAGAGCTCATAATGATAGTGTAGATCATAATGATACGGTTGAGATCCCCGATTCGGTGGAAGTGAATGTGATTAACGTTGGTGGTGATAGTGAGTTTGAACTGGATTCTTCTGTACATGTTGATGAATTCAATAATGCAGTTATTTCAAAACTGGAAAATCCAGTATCGCCTTTGCGAAAAAAAGGAAATCTTTCCCACATGAACATCGAAACATATGGTCTTAAAAAAAAAAGACAACTCGTGTCATCGTTTACTAAAGCTACCAGCCGGAAGTTAAGAAAAATATATGATACACCACTTGAGGAAGAGCAAAGCTATTTGGGTCATATGTCCAAAGAATTAAAGGATAACGTAGCTAAAGCCTTTGATAGTTGTCGGAATATTTCAGACAAGATCAAGCTCTTGACCATTATAGCTCCTATATTATCTAAATGCCAAATCTTATCTTTGTTTCCACAAGTTACGGCTTACATGGTTGATAAAGCAAGAAAAATTTCTTCAAATGAAGGTAACTTTATTTTTAAAATATTCAAAATTAGATATATTTGTTGATAGTTTATTCTAAAAGCAGAAGTTTTATTGTGTAATTTTCGATTATAGGAATTTACAGTGAACCAGATCGCTATAATGGACATCCATTAGAAAAAGAAACAAGTGAAATAGTCATGCAATATTTTTTGAACGATGATTTTAACTGCTCAAGACAAAGTCCTAACAAATGTGACGTTATTACTGTGATTGAACATGGGCAAAGGGTGAAAAAAGTTAAACGTTTTTTAACGAGGAGTATGAAGGAAGTATACACAGTTTTCAAAGAAGACAATCCTAGTATAAAAATTAGCAAATCAAAATTCTACTCAATGCGCCCAAAATATGTACTAATAGATCCAGTGAAAGATGTATGCTTATGTATTTATTGTGCAAATTTTGATCTACTTCTCATTGCTTTGAAAAATTTTATTGGGCAAACAAGTACTAGTCTTTCGAGTATGCGCTCTGAAATGTTATCAAATGTTGTTTGTTCAGCCCCTACAGAGTCTTGTAATTTTCAAGAATGCACTTCATGCCCTGGCGCTAATGGCATCACATTCGACAAATTAAAAATTGACGAATCTGAGGTAGATAGTGAAATATCATTTGCATTTTAGAGTAAAGGTACTCTAGAAATGAGAACGGTATCTATTGCTACGTTCAAGGAAGAGATTGCAGAGCATACCATCAAAATTATTTCTCACTTAAGGATTAAGGAAATACAAAGGTTAGAAATAAAATCTGAAAAAGAAGCAGTATCAAAAAACTGTCGATGGTTATTGATGCATATTGATTTTGCTGAGAATTGGACAGTAATTTTGAAAAATCCCGTTCAAGGAAACCACTGGGTAAACAAACAGATTTCAATTTTTACTGCAGTTATTTATGTAGGAAATATGGTGAAGAGTTTTGTTGTTGTCAGCGATGACCAAAAACATGATTTTTGTCATGCTTTATTAGCGATGAAAAAAATTATTGATATAATTGAAAGCACAGTTAGTGAAGACAATATTGTACTGGAGTCGATCACCATATTATCGGACGGTGCTGCAAGTCATTTTAAAAATCGTTTTCAGTTGCATGAGTTTCGAAAAGGAACCATTAATAAAAAATGGATATTTTCTGCAACCGGTCATGGGAAAGGTGCTGTTGATGGTTTAGGAGGTTTAGTAAAACATTATGCAACGGTACATAATTTACGTTCTTCCGAGATCGACGCTATTCAATGTGCTGAAAAATTTGTTGAATATGTTCAAAGCTATACTACTTCAATACAGTTAATACACCTAGAATCTGAAGAACTTCAAAATTTTCGTAACGAGAAAATTGAAGATAGGAATAGTTCCATGAAATTCGATGGTATCCAAAGATGCCACATGTGGAAGTCTGAACCATCCAATGGGAAGAGCAAGTGTTTTATCGCTAGAACTGCAGTACATGAATGGATTGAGATGGAGAAAAAAGTAAAAATGACTAAAAGGAAAGTCAAGGTGAAGAAAACTTCGGCTAAAAGAGGAAAATATGGTCAAGTACGTCAAAAAAAAAATAAAGTTTTATCAGGAAAAGTTAAGAAAGTGAATAACAGGCGAAAAAACAAAAAAAACAAAAATAAATAAAGAATAGATTCAAGATATATTAAAAAATAAATGTGAAACATTATTTTATTTACTTTTGAACCTTTTTTTTTATAAAAGTAATATACATTTACATAGATTATTCGAATTTTCGACACGGAAGAAAAAATTTTTTTTTTAATTTTTTTTCTCCATAAAAAACCAAAAACCGGAAACCGGACTGGTATACGTTTGAACACGATGGTACAACGAATCTACAAAAAAAAAAATAGACCAAAAAAAAGATGGCCTTTTTGAGATAAATTGGTATTGTTACAGGATGCAATTTTTATGCAAAAGTGCATAATCTTCTGAAAAATGTATTTATGCATATTTTTGATCACGTACATTTGAAGGTCTTCAATTTTGCTACAATATGAAAAAAGTTTCATCCGATTTGGACTAATAATGACCGAGCAGTAGAAAGTCGAAATCCAACTCTCAAAATTTTTTTTAACTTTGAATTTTAGAAGTGAATTTTCAAAATTCAATATTAAATCAAATATACGTCTAAGGCAAAAAAAAAAACGTTTTGCTTTATTTTCATCATAGAATCTCAAAAAAATAGTTTGGTGTGGTTTGCTCATGGGTGCCCATGGAGCTCCGTATGATTTGAGATGGAATCGGCCATTTAAAGAAATTTTTTTTGAAATTTTCATATTTCACTCATACTCGATGAACAAGTAAAATCTTCGTACCCATTTAATTTAATTTTTAATTAAATTAGTTTTTAACATTATCTTATTGTTAATATTATCTTTAGTTTTTAACATTATCTTGTTTTTATCTTTTATGTAATATAACGGAGATTTAGCCCGGTTTACCCGTGAATATATAAAGTTATCAATGGGAAATGGCCGAGTAAATGAAGTTTGAAATTCTTGGACGTAGTTGTCCTCTCAGGTCCGGTGTTTGTCGCGTCGGCGACAGGACGGCTGGATCAGCGCAGATTCGTCGTGTTAGCCAAGGAGCGCGAAAGTCGATAATTCGAAAGCGGTTGTCGGCATGAAAAGGTAGGGTGTTCAAATAAATTAGCGGGATATAAATATATTAGAACGTTTACAAAAATTTTTAATTGTAAATAATTAACAAATACGGTCGGAGAGAGGGAGAAAGCACGCTGAGCGAACGAATAGAGAGAGAGAAAGAGCAAACCATCAAGCTAGTACTTACAAGACAGATGCTTAAACTCTATGTTCGTCGACGGTTTCTATGCAGGTCTGTCTTGACGCGCGCATACAATAGATGAATCACCATGTGCACTACACAGCTCTTGCTCCTTCGGCAGAAGCAGTCCCTCGTGCACCGACAGACTTATCCTCTGCACCACCAGCCGCAGCTCACGTGTCCAATCTGTCCGAGGAGTCAGGTGACCTCGCAATCTGCTCCCTTAGTGGAGACACTTACAACGAGAGAAAGCTCGTGCTAGATCGAACACCAAACGTCTCCCACGTAATTCCAAAGGTATGACGAGAGCAGGCCGTGTGCCGGTCTCTCGTCTGCGTTTCTGCCTCCTCCACTCGGCAAGGCGTGTTGGCCAATGTTGGGCGCATTAAAGTAGTTGTCTACCACTTGGTCTTTTTGTTTCAGCGCCAAGGACGGGCCAGCGCAGTTGAGCGCAAGAAAAAGTTGAAAAGTGCGGAGAGAGTGAGATAGAGATAGAGAGAGAGAGAGAGTACTAGGCCCATGCAGGGATAGGCAGGCGCACGACGCGTAACCGATAAGCGGTGCGTCGCGTGCCGCCTAACTAATAGGTCAAGGTAGGGAGAGGAGCGAGCGCCGCTGAGCGGCTGCGAGACGAGCGCGAGAATAAGTGCGTGCGAGAGTCGAAGCCTAGTCCTGCTAGAGTGCAGAGAGTCGAAGCCTAGTCCTGCTAGAGGGCAGAGAGTCCAAGTCTAGTCCTGCTAGAGTGCAGAGAGTCCAAGCCTAGTCCTGCTAGAGTGCAGAGTGTGCAGTATTGAGATGGCTGAAAAGAAAGCCGACCCTACCGGCAACAGTTTATCTGCGACTACAGCCAGCCCCACCTGCAAGGAGAGTCAACGTCGCCTGCAGATTCTTGGTCAGCGACAGTAACCAGCAGCTAGCAACGATCTTACCAGCAGCGACAACCGGTACTTCCTGCAGCAGCACATCGCTCGAAATTCTCGACGTTGCGAGGAACAGTGAATAAAGTTTAAGCCTTCGTTTCTTCTTTCTCTCTATACTCTCTCTCTCTCTCTCTCTCTCTCTGGTGATGCGACGACCGGTGCGCGTTGAATAAGATAGCCAGGCATTCACGTGCCGGCTATCTAAAGGTTCGCGCTTAAGTTTAATTTATAGTAGTGTAAGTTGTGACCGGCGAATTGTCCAGGCGCCCACGTGCCGGGCAATTTATCCGGTATTGGTTCGCGTAATTTTAAGTAAGTTTGTAATAGGTTAAGTATGCGAATAGGTATTAGGACGAAATGCGAAATATTTATCTGTAATTATCTTAAGTAGTTTACCGTTCTATTTGTAGTTAGTTGGTCGATAATTTAGATTATGTTATGCGCGCGTATGTTTAGTGCGAATAATGATTAATAATAATAGGTTGTAAGTTTAATTTGATTCATGTCATTGTATAACTCATTTACGAGTATAACCATCCTCTCTTTTCTCCCTCAATTGCCTTGAACGAAAGTGCCTCACTTACCCCACAAAATAATTGGTGACAAGGAAGAGTGATTCTTGTCACATGGCATCCCTTGTGAGTCTGGTAATTGAGAGACAAATGAGAGAAATGGTTTGATGGTGAATTTTTGAAATAACGGTTGACTGATTTTCTTTGTGAACTAAGGGCAGAGAGTGTGCGTAAAAGAATTTTGAGTTTCGGTATTTTGAATTCTTTGTTAGTGCTTGCCAGTGACCTTTCTTAGTAGCGGTGTCGGATGACAACGGTGCGTCATTGAGTCGCTTTGACGCTAGACGACTGGGTTCTTTCCTCACTTTAGTTTTTCTTTGTTTTAAGAATTTTACTAAACTGCCTATTCAAAAATTACGCTAAGTAAATTTTGATAAATTATAATTTCTTTCTGTAGGCGTAAGCAAGGCGATTTCTTGCCGGCTTATAGCTTGGAAAGAAATTAGTTAGTAATGTATCAGGTTACACGGACCGGTCGAGACTTGCTTAGCCCCCATAATCTCGCATCGTAGTCAAGTTACGGATTTTCATTTTTAGAAATAACAATGTCGCTAGAGTGTAGAGATAAAATAGTCATGCGCAGATTATTACGCGATGCGCATGCGAAAAAATTAAAACGCAAAATTGATTCCACAGAACCGGCTGTTCTGTTGGAATTAATGCGCTATCGCGAACTTAGCTTACACGGTGATCTTGAGGAGTTACAAACCCGGTATCTCCGATATATGCTGTTAAGAGAGCGGCCAGATTTGCAGCCACCGTTGCGCTCCGGCGATTTTGCGTCAGGCCGAATCCCGGAAAAGCTGTACGACGAACAGCAAGAAACAACGGTAAGCAGCGCGCAGAACGCGAACCTGGGCGATGAATTCGCGGTAGCTGCAGCACCTTTGGCGGCCGAATTATTATGTGAACAAGAGCAGGCGACACAGGCAAGAGCAGGTGTTGCCGCTCCTTGTGAACAAATTCGACCGCCGGGCGAAAATGCAGTCGCGCTCGGTAATAACGACGTGTTACCGATAGCGGCTCGCTCGCCGTCGGACAGCAGGACCGAACGCGCACGCGAACAAGTCGCGTAAAACCAAGGCGAGCGTAGCACTAGCGCGATAAGCCAGATTTGGGGGGCCCTCACAGCAGTACCGCGTTGGATATATAGACGAGAAGTGCGGCAAGGTGTTACAGACGGCGCGAATACAGTATTTAGAATTGAAAGAGAGGCGATGCACAGTAGAGCGGCTTAGACCGAACAGCAGGCTTCATTGCCGCCTCAGGCCAAGCCGCTCAGCGACCGCGAGGCGCTAAACGCGCCAGCGGTTGCGACTGAGCCACCGACCCACGCGAGTGTACCAAACAATAGAGCAAGTAGTACATTCCTCTATGCCGATTCAAATAGATCGGCGAGCACGAAATATCACGCGTCTAGAGTAAGTTCATGGGTTGAAGACTGGGAGCGCGAGGTACGGGTAGCCTCTAGAGAGGAAACGCAAATACCAGCTCCATTAGGTGAAGGTTCAATTATTAGCGAGAAAAGCGTAATTAGCATAAGGCGACCTAAACAGAAGCAGGCGAGACAGGTAGAAAATATCAGTGGAAGCGACACTAGCTCGAGTTTATCGGATACTGATAGTTGCAACACTTATAAAGTTAAATCGCCGCGGAAAACTAAGCAAGTAAGAGCGGAAAGACCAAGCAAAAAGAGTGCTCCTCCAAGAATCAAGTATATAAATGGTATACCTGCGGATGGAGTAAGCGCACTCAGTGCCTGGTCTCCGTTTTTCCGGTAAGGATAGTACAAACGCACTAAGTTATCTATCAGGTTTGAGTGATTGCCAGCGCTATTATGGCATCTCGGACGAAGAGATGCTGATAGCAATAGGCACTGCATTCCGCGATAAGACGCGTCCATGGTACGAGGTTAATCGCAATATGTGGAGGACGCTGAAAGACTTTAAAAAGAATTTTTCTAGCGAATTCTGTCGACGATTGAACAGAGAACAACTTTACGGCGAATTGCGTCAAAGGACACAGGGCGAGAATAAGAACATTACGGACTATGTTGCGGCTTTTCAAACAATTTTACGCCGTTTTGATCCGCCCGTTTCGGTGAGACGCCAGTTAGCTATGATTATAGAGGGTTTACATCCAAGATATAAACGATACCTTGAAACTAAGACCTTCTCCGATCTAAATAGTTTTAAAGAAGCGGGTATGGCGCTCGAAGATCGCATGGCCGGTTGGAAAAGGTGGCAAAAGCCGCCCACGGCTAATTCCGGAATCCGCGTACACAGAGACGAAGAGGTCACCCGGTAAGCAAAAATCCTATTGCCGATAGGCAACAGCCACAGGCAAGAAACTAGCCTGCGAACGAAGCCACGCCTGCTCGTCAGAGCACGCAGGCTTCGTTGGCCCCGGCTGCAGGTGTAGCCCCTAGTCTGGTCCCGCAGCAGCGCAATCAAGGAGGTAGCAACGTAAATAGGCCATTTACGGGGGCTTGCTTCAATTGTAACGCGGTGGAACATAGGAGGGGGCAATGCCCGATAACTCAGGTTAATCCGCGGGTAGTTTGTTATAAATGCCGACAACCGGGGCTTACGCAAATAACTGTCCAACGCGAACTTCAGAGCCGACATTATATTGCCAGGTTTGTGGGACAATCGGTTACGTGTTCAGAGAATGCCCTACTTGTAATCAGGTGAAGCAGGGAAACCTCAGCGCGGGAGCCACTGACCGCTCGACGACTCCTGCCTAAGATGGATTGAGCGGGCCATTGAGGTAAAGAACGTGCTTCGCGCAAAGAGCAAAGACACCGTAGAAGAAAGGAATAGAGTTGAGGCAAAATGGGAAGGCGAGAACAAGGCAGATCCGGAAAAAGGGAGTAAGGAAATCGTTGAGTTTAAAAACGTGTTTAAAGGCGAGTTTAGTCGTTCGACATTGAAAGAAGCTCGGGCGCAGAGTGACGAGGGCGTAAGTTTCCCTAGTAGGATCAGCTAGAGGCAAATAAACGTGACTCGTTACAGCAGGACGCGGAAAGTCTTCAAAAAGATCGACACACTAACACGCGAGAAATTTTGCCCGATAAGGATACGCATGATGCGATCGGGTTTAATAAATTTTGCGCGATAATTAGCTCGCCCGAGAAGTGCCCAGCGAGGCAAAATGAGTTGCCATCGTCGCGCACGAACACGAAAGAGGCAGGTTCGAGTATTTGGTTGGGCAGGCTTCGGAAAAGGCCGTTGCTTTAAGAAATCAGGGCGAACCTGTGGTAGAATTTGCTGGTAAGAATACGAGCTCAGGCGCTGCGCTCCCGTCGGAGCGGGCTGCGACAAAGGTCATGGTCACGCGCGATAGAAGTGAGCTTGTTGATAGGATTTTGTTGTTTGGACGTTCGGTCGTCGGTGCCGACGCACCTTCCGTTTTGGAGAGGGGAGGGTCTGAGTGGAACTCAGAAATCCCGAGGAAAACGGCAGATGAATCAGATGCAGCGTTGGTTGCAGTTATAGAGAACAGGTTCTTTATTAAGCTCGACATAGGCGGGCAAGTCTATACAGCACTGCTAGATTCAGGTGCTCAGGTATCGGTTGTAGGACCGAATCTCGGCTTACGGTTTAGGGATCGTTTAAAGCCGCCTACAATATTCATACAGGGCATCTCGGGTGAGAAGCCATGAACTTGGGGCGACTTAAAGCTGAGTTTTGAAATTGGCGGTAGGACGGATTGGTTAATTGCGACGGTAGTATCTACACTTAAGCACGACTTGATTTTAGGAGCCGACTTTTGGATAGCGTGGGATATAAATATTAGCTATGGTAATCGCGCTTGGCGGGCAGGTGACCAAGGCGATTGGTATCCGTTAGCAGAGCAAAGTAATAACGAGATAGTTGTTTTTGCGGAATGCGCAGGTTTAAGTAAATACGAGGAGGCTCAACGAGAGACAATTTTGACACTCGTTCGCCGGATTGTCCCGGAGCCTGGTGAATCTCCGGCGGTTACAAAAGTTATCGAGCACGTCATAGATGTAGGTGATGCGCGCCCGATAAAAACGCCGTTGCGCCGAATGTCGCCTCCTATATTAGCATTCACGCAGAAAGAAACCATGCGGCTATGGAAGGCGAAAATAATCAGGCCATCGAATAGTCAATGGAGTAGCGCGCCGGTAGTAGTACGTAAACAGGACGGCGGTTGTAGATTTTGCCTTGATTTCAGGCCGGTAAATAAGGTTACGAAAGTGGACGCGTATCCGATGCCTAGCATGGATGCTATCGTGGACAAGTTCCGCGGAGCAGTCTACCTGTCGAAAATAGATCTGCGAACGGCGTTTTGGCAAATTCCGCTTTCAGAGAATAGCAAACAATATACGGCGTTCGCGGTCATAGGTCTTGGTTTATGGGAGTTTGAGCGAATGCCGTTTGGTTTGGTAAATGCGCCGGCTACTTTCACGCGCCTCATGGACGCACTCTTCAGTCCAGAGTATGAGCCGCACGTTTTCTGGTATCTTGACGATCTGCTAGTAGTTAGCGCAGATTTTAATAGCCACGTGATCTGGCTAGAGAAAGTTTTGAAGCGTTTAGAAAGCGTTGGCTTAGAAATCAACTTAGAGAAGTCCGATTTCTTCTGTACCGAGGTAACTCTCTCTTTTCTCCCTCAATTACCTTGAGCGAAAGTGCCTCACTTACCCCACAAAATAATTGGTGACAAGGAAGAGTGATTCTTGTCACAAAGGCGAAGAAAAAGGGCAGAAGGATAAAGCTGAGGTTCGGCAGAAGAAAACAGTCGATGGAACTCCGTCTGCTCACTAGCGTGTCGAAACAGCTACTCCTCGCGCCGCGGGCTCAACTACGCGATTCCGTTTCAGTGAGCCAATCAATGTACGCGGTCACTCTCTAAGGCGCGACTATATCTGTCTCTCTCTCTCTCCGTGTCTTGCTGTCGCGTACGAAAGTGTCCCAGCGTATTCGCATCTCTCTCTCACCTCACTTACCTTGTATCAAAACAGAAGTGCAATTACATATGTAAATATACAATAAATAAATATAAATACAATAAATTCGTGAATACAGAGGATAGGTTCGGAGAAATAGATTACATTTTCTTATCGCTACTAGGGAGAGAGCGACATAACGAGTCAGCAATTTCACTCGTTATAGTAAGTAGTACAATAATTTGGTAGTTCATCGTATTTTGGACGAAACGAAACTTATTTATATTTAAATATATTTTTATCATTATTATTTTAAATTCATTTTTGGGAATCAACTAATCAACTAATCAACTAATTCGGGAAAATTCTTGTTACAATACTGAATATATTATTTTATTATCAATTTAAAAAGCTTTACCATTACTTAACATACATATTTACGTAAATTTGGCTTCGCAATTAATGATGTTTAGATTGGGAATCGAAACAAATATTATTCAATCTATTACAGATAATCGGTATTAGCCGCGATGCGGTAGGTTCATTTATTCACAAATAATGAACATTTGTGCAATTTACTCCGGTGGTTGAAACGCCTTTCTCATAACATAATGTGAAAAGTAATATTAATTGATATTGAGTAATAATTTATCTTTGTTTAACAGATTTTATAATCATTTTCATTAAGTTAGTTCAATAAATTTAGTGTAAACTGTTATTTGTATCAATTTTTAACCTTGGGTCGAAAAAAAAAATTTTGATAGCTTTAAAGAAGTTTACGGTATTTAATGTTTCTTGTAAGTATATTATTTGTAGTTTTCTTTGTATTATTTATACTGTAGGTTTGTAGAAAGGTACTTTGTCATTAATTAATTATTTTCGTGCCAGGATATCGTTCTTTAAAAGTAGTAAGAATTAAGTCAAAAAATATTTTACGTCTATTATATCAAAGATTTTATGGTTCTGAATATAATATAGATAGTATTATTACAGATAATGAAAACAAATTTGTAAATAATTTAGAAAATTTACTAAAAGAAGCTATTGACGCAGATCTGTTTGTAGAAAGTTACAATACTTTAACGATTTTGAACGAAAATGAAGTTTCTGAGCCTTTAGTGGTCGAAGAAGAGTTTTAAGATGATTATATTGATGTAAAATTCGGCAACAAATCTAGAAAAATATGCATAGATCTAGAATACAAAACAAATGCAGTTAATATTTGGTGTAGTAACAAAAACAGATCTGTTCATTTTAATTGGGTGCAACATACATTTAAATAAGTGAAACGTATCCAGCAATTATACAGATGGGAAAAGCAGATTAGCGAAGGAGGAAATATCCTCGAAAAACTGCTTGAGATTTCAAAACAAATACTAGAAAACTTTCAAAATGCAATTGAAAAATCAGTATGTGTTCATGATTTAGATATTAAAAGGTGGACCATTGAAGCAAGAGACAATGTGCTATTGTCTAAAAAACTATTTAAAGCTTTTCCAAAATATACACATAATTTACAAACGAGGCATGGTATTGTATTCAGAAAAATGAATAAATTTTTAACGCAAGCACAACTATCTAATAAAAGAGCTTATTCAACAAGCAAATAATTTTGTTACTAAAGTTAGATCGGAAATCGTAAAGTTTGGTAATCAAAATACTTATAATACCGATCAGTCTGGTTTTAGTTTAGAATGTCATACAAGACGAACTTTAATATTTAAAGGAACTATGAAAGTTGAATGCTTGGTACAATCTATCAATTCTTTAATACACACTAATACCATCCAGCCTATTATCTCTGCTAATGGAGACTTAAAGGTTCCATTATTAATTGTTTTGCAAGAAACAAATGGTCGTTTTGGACCAATAGTAGAAAAAAAATGTACAAAGCGGATAATATACATGTACTAGTTTTTTCATCTGAAAAAATGACCGCAGACTTGACATCAATATGGTTTCAAGATATTTATCTTCGAATTGCTGGAAATGAATCAGTTCTTTGCTGGGATTCGTGGACTGGACAAACAGAAGAAAAATTGAAGCATGTCGATAAAGGCAATAAAAAAGTTAAAATATTGAAAATCCCTGTTTGAACCACTGGATTTATTCAACCATGTGACGTATACTTTTTTTCGTCCTTACAAGAAATATATAAAACATTTTTCCTACTTGATTATTATGCATGGCTAGAGAATTAATTTGTATTTGAGAAATAACATTCTTACACTTCATTCGTTAGCTTATAACCAATTTTCATCTCCTCGATTCGTAAATATGATCAGGTATGCCTGGTACAAAAGTGGTTACATGTTGCAAAAATCATAGAAATGTGACACACCAGTTGATTACTCCTTCAATAACTATTCAAATATTTGTGACTTTTGTAGAAAGAATGCAATCATGCGATGTGCTTGGTGTACAAAATCCATCTTTGTAAATATTTTTTTTCGTCCAGAATATGATGAACTACCACATTATTGTATTACCTATGTAAGATAATTGGAAAAAATGTATAAGTATATTATATTCAATACACTTATCTCATTGATTAAACAAAACTTGAAAACCAATAAATTTGAGCTGTATTTGTATATTCTATTGTTGACATGTTGAAAAATAAGAACAAGATAATGTTAAAAACTAATTAAATTAAATGGGTACGAAGATTTTACTTGTTCATTGCGCATGAGTGAAATATGAAATTTTCTAAAATAATTTCTTAAAATATAAAAAATTTCAAGAGAGTTCGTTGACGAATTATAAGACATCTTTGCCTTTGGAACAATAATGAGAAAAACAGGTTTTTTTGGTTGATATTTTTATAAACAAACCGACATATTTAATTTTGTATTCAACAGTTTTGAATTTCGAGCCCGGATTTTTATTTAGAATGACCAAAAATATAAGATACGGTATCTTCGATCTATACATGAATTTCGTGGTCGATAACATGGCATAAGATAGATGGTTTTGAGCGTTAATGGGTTAAGACAATAAATAACTATTTTATGAATCCAAGGTGAAACGGGCCGCTAAAAATGGTTTAAAGTATCTTGTAGACATGTGATAAAAGTAATCTGAAAGTTACAGGATGATCGGCGATTAATACTTGGATAATGTTACTTGTTAGTGTCCTGGCCGTTCAAAAGAGGTGATTACTCAAAACATGATCGATAAAGTTCATGATGATATTGTACTTGCCAATCGTTGATTGAAAGTGTGTGAGATTGGTGAGGTTCTCAACATTTTAGTAGGGTCTACATAGAATATTTTATACAAATGTTTGTGCATGAGAAAGTTGTCTGCAGAATCGGTGCCGCGCTTGCTCACAGCTGATAATAATAAAGCTGATATGGTTACGTCTGATTGTGAGTATATTTCAACGTAATCCAAAGGAGTTTTTGTGGCTCTATGTTACCGTTAACGAAACATGGATTCATTATTATATGCCAGAAATAAACAATTAGTCGAAAATGTGGACTAGCCCAATTGACTCTGCACTGATAAAAGCGAAGACGATACGATCAGCCGGAAAAGTCATGGCTACAATTTGGAACGCAAGTGGTATAATATTAATCGATTATCAACAGAGTGGAAGAATTATTACAGAAGATAATTATGCCTCATTATTAGACCAATTTGATACCATACTGAAGGAAAAGTAAACCTATCTGGCGAAAAAAATAAGTTATTTTCCATTACGACAATGCATCAGCTCACATTGCAATGACCAGATTATATTTGATTTACGCTACGAAATACTTCTCCATCCACCTTATTCTCCAGATTTGACTCCTTCTAATTATTTTCTGTTTTCTGACATGAAAATTTGCCTTGTCAGTAAAAGATTTTTATCCAACGACGAGATAACTGTTGTAAGAAATTAGTATTTTGAGGAGTTTGATAAAAATTACTTTTCAGAGGGCATAAAAAAGCTTGAGTACCACTATAATAAAGGTATAGCGTTAAAGGGGGATTATGTTTAAGAATAAATTGGAATTATTTAAATAAATAATATTTTTTTATTTAAAGGCACGGATTTATTGAACGACTCTAGTATTACCATAAAATAGGAAAAAGTAATTTATAGCTGAAATTGAACGTCAATGATATAGCTAAAAAAGCTAAAAAAACCAGCTCAGACAGTATTAGATAGGCACAGGTCCCTGAACTTGACCATCAGACGACCATGGGGGATAACGTCGAAAGCCCTAGAAAAATCCAGCAGAACGAGGATTGTAATTTTGCGTTCCTCAATGGACCTGCGGAAGTCATCAAGGACGCCGAGGAATGCAGTCTGAGTGCTATGAAACCGGCCTGCCGTAGATCACGCAGCTTGTAGCAGTCCAGATAGGGCGATGATTGAGCATGAACGAGTCTCTCAAGCACCTTTGATACCTCGGACAACCTTGCTATCGGTTTCATGTCCGATAAGAGAGCGGGCGTAGGTACTTTGTCAAGAGAGGTGATAAGAGGTTGGAAAAACGCCACACGATAATGATTTGTTGACAAGATGCGTGAGAGACGAGAAACATGTAGAAGAGACGAGTTTGAGCATCTTGACAGACAAACCATCGGGACTAAACGTTCTGGATGAGGACGAGTTTAGTGCATCCATAATTTCCTGGCTAGTAACTTCGCGAAATTCGAATCGAGAGTAGGCGTGAGGAACATTAGGGGAACGCGCTAAAAGGGCGTCAAGAAAATCCGATGTCATGGGAGGAGACGAGTTGACTATATTAGCAAAGTGGTTATTTAGTGCGGCTGGGGGAAAATCGAAACGGGGATGAATGAGCGCGCTTAGTGACTCCCAGATTTAGTAACTCGCTCCATCTAGTCTTACTGGTTCTTGCGAAGGACAGCCTGCTCGAGATACAGGAATTTTTTGCTGAGTCGAGGGCATTTGAGATGTCATTACGAAGTCTTCGATAGCCAGCAACGTCACTGACCGAGCGGGAGGAAGATACCAGTTTATAGGCAGCGTTACATCTTTTCATGAGAGCGAGAATGCTCGGAGTTACCCAGAGTTTACGCTTAGAAGATAACCTGATGCTCCTGAGAGGGGCTACCGCATCGAAGAACGTTATGAGAACTTCAGTAAGAGAGTGCACCGAGTCGTCAAGGGAGTACAAGCCAGCATCCGTCAGCGGATCCGAAAAGCGCTCCAATTGTGCTGCAGATTTATCGACCAGATACGAAAGCAAACTGCTAAGGGTCTCATTCAGGGCTGCTTCGTCCACCCGATTTAACCCCCGGGACCGAATGAATCTGGTGACGTGCTTATTCGTGCTAAAACGATAGGTGAGCATGATAAAATCATGGCCAGCAATAAAGGATTTTCCAAAACTCTGGATGGCATTTGGGTCTTTCACTATGAAAAGGTCAAGTGTAGTATGGAAAGGGGGATTTCTGTGAAGACAGTGATGTGTGGAATCAGTAGATACGATGCGAAGGTTGTGTAAGTTGACGAAAGATCTCAAAGCTCGAGCATCAGGCAGAGAACTAAAACTCAGGTCGACGTTAAAATCGCTGGTAATAATGACATTTCCATACAGGAGAAGGTAAGTGGCCAGGCAGTTGAAGAAATGTGTGGGAGAGCATGCGGAAGGACGTCTGTATACCACCGCCATCAAAAGCTTGGTCTTTGTCGGACTTTATTTCGCCAAAGATGAATTCAGGTCTATTATCAAAGACTGGATCTGAGGTGGCTAGAATACTAAATTTAAGGTGAGATCTGACGTACAGGCCCACCCCGTTTCCCAATTCGGTCAAGCCTAAAAAAATGGAAATCGGGGAGAGAGAGGTGTGAGTCAGAGATGTCAGGTGAGAGGAAAGTTTCAGTTATGGCTATGGTGTCAAAATAAGTAGAATGGGCTTGTGCTTCGCGAAGAGTAAAGTGACAGGGACAATTTAGTCTATTAATATTAATGTGGCCGACAACAAAGAAAGCAGAGTGCGGGGTATGGCCCTGGGTTAGCTGGCATCATGGACCAGAAACTGGAGAAAGTACATTTGGCACCGCTTCAGATAGCTGGAAAAATGGACACTGTCGGGCTAAAATAACCGTCGGTTGTACTAAGCTACGGAGCGAACTTTTTTGGGATGACGACAGTGGGTCGTTGTTTGGTAACCTGGAGCGCGAAAGTGAGGTTGAGCGGTGCGTGTCTTCGAGTGCCGATCGGGGTAGCCGCCACTGGCATGGCACCAGAGCGCCGAATAAATGGAACAGGAAGCTGGCCGGAGGCAAAAGTGTACAGCTATCAAGGTCGCTCTCTGACATTATGGGGATAGGAAAGGAACGCGTGCTTTCCCGCATGTGGGTGATCATGACCGAGACGAAAGGGCGCGCGAAACCCAGTTCGCAACTACGTGCAAGCGTCTTCACAAATAGATTGTGGATCAGTTGGGGTAACAGCTGGCGGATGAAGATGGGATTACCAAAACCATACTTAAAGACGTCCCTCGCCGTCTTCCCAGCGAGCTTCCCGAAGCACTCCAAAATAATGTCGCGCACCACCGTTGAGTCGATGCGCACGATGAAAGCGGACGTAGTAGTGTGCGTCTGACCCCGCAGAGCAATCTCGGTCGAATTTGGACGTGAGTGAATGACAATCCACTTTCTGGTGGTTGCTATGTGACCCCGAGCGTTTGGGTAGCCAATCACTTCAAAAAGCATATCGGCAGCATCCTCCAACGAACCCTGGAACTCCTGCGGAAGGCCCAGAATAAGGAGCTCGGAGCGATCCTTGAGACCCATCGCAGACTTAATACTCTTCACCTTGTCGGCGACACGGTCGACTTTGGTTAGGATAAAACTCTGGGTGGCTCTAATCACGTTGCGAAATTTGGTTAATTCGTTATTTACTAAACCGGAAAACCATGCTGGCAGTTGGTCGCCCATGGTAGGAGCCATACTATCGAAAAAGGGGATTTGGTCCGCACTGGGGAAAGAAACAGCGAGAAGAGCAACCGATCGGGCAGTGTTCAAGGAATCACTCCGCGATTCCACCTTCAACATCTTCGACGGGAAAAGCTCGTAAGATGACGCTTGTCTCTTTCGACCTGAGGTTTCGACCTGAGGTTTCGACGAGAGAAAAGGTGCCAGCTGGAGCAGAGTCGATTTGAGTGGAAGAAGGGAATGGTAAAAATACACGATCGGTTTGACGAGGGTTAGCTGATACCGCAGACTCAAAAGAACAGGTACGGCAAATAAAGATCGCGAGATCAGCGTTTGAGGTTATGTCAGTACAATGTTGATGGAAAAATCTAGCACAAGCTTCGAACTGCGAGATATTGCCACCCCGGCAAACCAGTGCCTCACCACACTCGGCGTATAAAGACAAGATCATTCGATAAAAGTGAGTAGTTTGGAAAATTAAGAATGAATTATGACAAATAATAAAAATTCACAGATTGTGTCAAATTTTACCCATCTCTCCTCCTCGGGTCTCAAAACTTAACAAGAAAACTGTAATACAAGAGGTAATTTGTACAGGACAGATTGATACGGCAAATTGAAATGTTCGAATTTTGCGCGAAAATTTGAGTCACTGACCTGTCATAAACAGGAGCTAGGAAAAGTCAGAATTTGAAAGATTTGAAAATTGGCGCCTCAGTGGCACCAACTCTGGTTGTTAAAGATCGATTGGCGGGAGATTCAGAAGCAAAATGATGCCATTTACAGGAGGCGGAAAAGGTATTCACAAATTAACCAAAAACGAATTACACAAAAACAAAATAAAAAAAAAAACAATGATTGATGAAAACGAACGCAGAAATTACATAAAAATAAAATCAAAATTAATTGTAGAAAAGAAGACGAATTGACATTTTCGATAAAATAAAATTAAAATTAAAATAAAAATTGTCTAGCGTGTAGACATCGCTAGATATACAACAAAAATTAAAATTAAAGAAAACAAAACATGATAAAGTAAAATAAAAATAAAAATTAAATAGGATAGCCGTCGCGATAACTAAAACGCAAGACAATTTAAGTGATAAGAAGTAGTACAACAAAAAATAACTTCGGCAGTGAGGAGTCTCTCCGAGTAGATTATAATGTGTGAAGTAACGGTAAAATTGTTGACAGGTTCTTAGCGGCAAAAGTTTAGATGTGTTACAATCAGTAAGGTGTGCAGTGTGTAAATATGTAGAGTGTAGTGGTTCTCATGTGGAGGCTGTGTTGTTGTTACGTTGTTGTTGTTGTTGGCAGAGGTGTGTAGCTCGAAAACTCGTTAAAGTTGGTGATTTGGTGAAAGTTATGTTCTAACCAGGCGAGCGAATAACTTATCTACTGGCCAAAAAATAGACTAAAAGCCAAGAATTTTTAGCAGGAAGCACAAAGGCCAGCTGGACGAACTCGCCTGCAAAAGTATGCCGCTCGAGGAAGTGGCAAGAGTAAGGAAATATCAACAAAAGAAGAGCGCCTCAAAAACCAGTGTGCCGCTACTCAATGCGAGAGAAAGAGAGATAGAAAGAGAGATTACGGTCGATGCCCTCTGATTAAATGTTGAGCTCGAACTCTACTCTCTCTCCCTGTCGCGTGCGTGTCGGCTCGAGCAACGTCAGCGACTTCACTCTCGCGAGTGGATCGGACCGGATCTCTCGCGCTCGTTCTGTCATTTTACGCGACATATCTTCTCTCTCTCTCTCTCTCTCTTCTCGAAGTTCACACTCTTGCTTCCAATTGGATCTCACTAACGATGCCAGCCACAGGTATTGGTCCTGAAATAAAGCGTTGCGGGCATCGGTAACGGTTTTTGGCTTTATCACTCTCGCCATGGCCACAGCGAAGGAGCGAGTTGCGGAAGAAAAAGCGAGTCAGATAGGGCCGGCCATCTCAGCAAGGCTCCGTCACAGCCTCCCCCCCCTCCAATCATCGATCTCTCTCTAACGATCGACTGACGATCATTTCACTCTTTCTCGCGAGTGCCTAAAGCGAACGTCCTCATAAGAAGAAGGAAAACAAAGGAATAAACATTAAAAAAAAATATTATCTCTCACTAGTACATGTCGAAGCTGCGTGTATCTCGGTCCAAATTCAACTTTTATATTTATAAATACATACGCAGACACATAGACAATCAAAACAAACTGAAAAGAAAACAAAAAGTCTAACAAACAACACACTACTTACAACTGTCGAACTACACCTGATCCTTAGAGGGCTTCGCTGCTGGAGTGCTCGAGACCAGGGCCTGCTCAGCGGAGGGCTGATCGACTATCATCACCAACAAGTTAAGTATAGGGTGCGGCGACGAGCCATCTTCTCATCTCTGTCGTCGAAACTTGATCTATGGTGCTTTTCACGAGCGTCGCGCCGCAACTGTACTATGATGGGATCACTTCCCGCCACATTTTCTCGCTGAGCTGCTAAACGCTCGAGCGGCCTCTATCCGCGCACGCTTTTTTTTCCTACTTAACGGGCCTTCTTTTTCCAATCAGGCGTCGTGTTGGTTTTGGCCATTCCCTTAGTTGAGGGCGCCGGTTTAGCTATCACCGTGGTTATCACATCGCCTGCGGTTGGAGAGCGTCGGGTAGACCAGGCAAGCACACGGGCGGGATTCCTGAGCCACAAATCGCTTGTACTCGAGTCATAATCTAGGATCGATACGCGACCGCACACCTGTCGCAATGGCCCACGGATTCATCGTAGCGTCCACAGTTGCGACAGAACTCTCGCGGGTTGGCCACCTCTGGACACCGTGACCTTGGGTGGGAGCTGGTTCTGTAATTAAAGCAGAGGTACGGCACGATATCCCGCTCCGGACCAAACGGCACCGGGACCAAACACTTTGCGTTAATATCTATCTCTTTCTTTCTTCAATTTATTAATTATTAATTTGTTTGCTGCACCTGCGTCTTCATCATTTGAGTCACGTTTATTACCAGCATATATCGTTCTACTGTTTATAAATTCAATGTGTCAATATTTATTTCGAATTGTACAGCGGGGTTACATCTCTCAACTAACGATTGATTTATTATTATTATGCGTCTGTCTATAAATTCGGCTTATAATTTATTTCTCAAGAAACTGACCAAGTTACCAATTATTACTAGCTGATTACTATATTTAATTGATCCTTCGTGAGCAGTTATAATAATTTACTACACCGTTAATCATCGCACTTTTTATAAATCATGTTGGAAGTTCCAATCAGCTTGCACGCGCAGAATACAGCGAGCACGGTTAAATCCTTTTCAGATATGGAAAAATTCTATGCTCTCATTATAGCGAGTGTTGTAATAATTACTGCAGCATCAATCGTCTTGTGCGCACATTAAATAAAATATAATATACGTAGAACGAAACAGAAAGAAAAGGAGTATTTTCTAGAAAAAGATATGCTTCGGTGACTACAGTAAGAGTAAAAGAGTACCACTTCCTAACTTTCTGCTTTGAAGAAGGCTATGGTTACGGCACCAGTCTTAGTCACCCTTGATCCAGGAGAGTTATATGTTTACTAGATAGTCCACTGTGATAGCGGCGTCATGATTGTTCTCAACCAAAAAGTATAATAGGTGAACGAATATGTAATTTTCATATTAATTAACACGTAAAGATATTATTCAGTCCGCAAGAGCGAAGCCTTCATAGCGTCTTAATGATTAAAAATTTGGGATCATACGTAGAGGGGTATCATATTAGGTAGTTCCATAATATTAATAATCCTTTAAGAAATTTACCGTGATGGACATAGAAATGACAAGAGTATACGTTTGATAAAGGAAGGATTTATTATTTATTTATTTAGGATTTATTTATTCCTTTACCGAAGGATAAAGCTTAATGTAGTGCCCAACGTTTGATCTCGAGTTTATTAAGACGAGAAAATTTCGCTGAAAATTCTAAAGATCGAAATATGGCCGACACTTGTTATCTTGAAAAGCTAGATGGAGTTATGGAGAAACTATACACTTCAAGATCTTTTAAATTTAACCGCTTTTGGAAATATCTAATAAATCCAATTGATCTACACTCATCTTCTTGTAGAATGGAAGAGTAAATTTAAGCTGGAAGAATGCTTCATAAAGCTGGATAGCTTAATTCCAGGATAACAGGTAAAGGCAATTGAGACCGTCTTACGGATGCCACGCTATAGGAAAAACGATATATTTTTGCCTAAAATTATAGAATGCTCAACAGACAAGGCCTAGCGAGATGGAGCTAGTAATTTATCATATGGGAAAAATATTATTGAAAGAAAAAGGTCATTCAAGAACCTTCAAAACTTATAATAAAATGTTTAATTTTGTTATTTTGTCATTATTCATATTTAGAAAACGGGTTAACTTTATGTGTAAAATCTATTATATATTATACTTTACAAGATTTTAAGACATTTTCAACATATATATAATTATTCTATCTTACAATCGCAACTGAAAATAATATTACAATTTTTTCGCAAAATGATCAAAAATAATTCCGCGAATGATATAAGATATTAATTGTATGTCTAATTATTTTCAAATACATACATAGGTATAAATATATAAACCCATACTTGAGCGGAAATTTACATAAGTTTCGTGATTTATACTTGTATAATATCATTTATGCGGACACAATGCACTTATGCGGACTATATTAAAAATGGATTTAAATAATGATGTCCTAAACCATCCTTTGGATAGAAAAACTTCAGCACTAAACTCCAGCTATATCGTGGTTAATAACGCTTATGTTACATCTTGAGAAATGATTCACACTTGGATTTAGTAAATGAAAACAGTCAAATACTAAATAAATATTTTGAGAAAGAAAATAAATTTACAGGTTTTGATCACCGCGTTGAGACTTAACAGTGATTCCGGTACAAAATTCGAAAGAAGAAAAAAGAAGAAAAAAACTTTTAAATATTTTAACTTTTAATTCCTCCAAATAATCTTATTATCATCTAATAAAAGATTTATGATAAATAAAGATGGTCAATACATATAAATTGTTGTAATCTCAACTTTGAATTTCATCATTTAATTTCACTGATTATATTTACATATAATACATAATATAATGATGACTCATTATTTTATTTATCATTAAAACCGCATTTAATCATAATAGGGTAAAATAATTTCTTAAAAATGAAACTTTGAACATCAGGAAGCTGACGTGACTTTAAATTAACGCTAACCTAGAACTGAGAAATTTATTACATGGGGAATTGTAGAAAAATGCCTTTAAGAAAAGTTTTAAAGTGTTATAGTTACATAAAAAACCGACACAAATTGCAAACATAAAAATTCATACAATCGAAAATTTAGCACCAATAGAGGTATACGAGAGCAATTTTACAAGTTACAAAGGAGTGTAAAATAGATTTGTCCTTTAATCCCAACAATGCATTCAAATTTGAAAACACTAGATTTTGATCGAATAGTGATATAATATTTTGATCGAATAGTGATCGAATATGATTCGATAGTGATTGAATTAAATATTGTGAAAGATTATACATATATTTATTTCGAAGACAATTCAAATGACATAAGTACACGGAAGACTAACTTATTGGCCTTAAATATTGACAATCTCGTTGATTTTTATACAAATTATGGCCCAAAAAAAGGAAACGGCGTAACTGATTGCCTGTCAAGAAACCCCATTGAAGCCTAGATTTTTGTTAAGAAGCGAGCACAAAAAGCAAGAATAGATCAAAATAATACACTAATACAATCTCTGACTAACGATACGAAATTAAAAATATTGAACGAAGAATTAAAAAGAAAAGCAAAAAGAAAGAACAACGTAACACCTACAATGCAAATAAAACTCAAAATAAAAGAAATGACAAATCATCAGGAAGATCCGATGAGCCCATGCATAAGCTCAAGGAAAATAGCTAGAAAAAAATACAAATTATATATTGTAACGGGGTGGACACCGTTTAATTATTTTTTATTCGCGGGATTTTATTGAAAGGGCGAATGTAATCATCTATGCTCAAAACGCAATCCGGAGAGCATGGGGGGACAGGCGTCAGTCAACCAGTAAATCTAATTAACCTACAAGAAAGTAAGTGGAAGCAATATGAAATAATACAGTCGAGAGTATTCGTTAATGACTCGAACAGAACCTTTTATTATCTATTATATGCTACATCAGATCGGCCCGCGTGTTTGTTTACTTCGGCGCTCGCACGACGACAACATGCAGTGTCGGATCGCTCGCTTCTCTTTGTTAGAAGAGCTAGTACATGCACGCTCGAGATGTTGGAAAATTAATAGATATTCGGGCTATTGTATCGCGACCGCGAATATAAGCTGGCCAGCTTACCTTAATATTACAGGCGTACGAAGGTGACACTGGAGAATCGCACCGCGCGGAAACTGTCTGTGTTTATCTCGCGGATCGCGAACTCGCGTACACGCGGTTTCGCCCTCGATGGCGAAACCTCACACACACTTCGTTGGCTTCTCTCTCGCCGCAGGTCTCTCTCCTTCTTGGCAGCTATCCGGCACCTTGGCGGCAGCGGTTGTTGATGGCCCTCTCTTGGCGTTCCTCTCTTATCTCCTTTAACGTAACGGCACAGCGATCGGTATATGCGTAGCGGATAAGCGGACGATCGTGATGGCGATCATAGCTTCACTGGTTCGGTTTCAATCGCGCGCGTTCCGTCTGCTCGCGCGGCGAATTCCTTCGTTACGTTTTTCGTCCCCCCGGTAGGTGCTGCCCTCCCAGGCAGCAATTAGGTTATATTGTTGGCGCTAATCTGACGTTTACCGTCACAATATTAAGAAAGAAAAGTCTATTGATTAATGCAAACTTATATGTAAATGAAATATTATATTATAAATAACGAAATATTTTAAATAATGGATAAAGAAAAATGTTTGTTTTATATTTAGATACTTTTACATCAGTTGAAATAGTTTGAGATAATTTGTTATATTTATTATACAGCATTATATTTATTGAAATCGATCAATTGCTGAAACTACCTTTTTCCTCATTAGTTTAAGTTCATTATCATTGTCGTCACCGTATTGAAAATCCAAGCAGTGTTGAATAAAATGCTGAGTCAACAAAGTAGTGCAATATAGCCGCCTAGAATTACGGGTGGAAGAACAAACCTTTATTAATATTCATTAATAACTGCGATGAATAGGCAAAGGGTTAAAGTGGAAAATCGATAAAAATCGACCTAGAAAAATTATTGAAAAACTATGCATGATTAAGAGAGATAGAGTTAAGCTCATTAATAATTCCACAATTTAATTTTAATACTTGAATTCTTCAGTAGAAAAGGAATCTAACTATCATTTGAATCCGTTTTTATAGAAATATGTAGGATTGTTAGTTGTATATAAATACAATAATTATTTGAATTACCTGACCCCTAAGAATGGGTTATTATTCAATAATTAGTAACGAGGCATTGTTAAGTATTTTAAGACTTATTTGCGTTAAAAAAAATTCAGATAAGATAGTTAAAGTTAAGAGTTCTTTAAGAAAATCACTCATTCTATTAGTACAGCTCTTATAAATGTGGCACAGATCTTAATTAAGAAGGATTTGTCTTACAGAAGTGTAAATCAATATTAGTTCTTGATTTTCCAGGGCATACGAGGTGTGATCAAAAAGTAAGGTGAATTTTTATTTTTCTCAAAAAATATTTATTTATTCATCAATTTTTATTTTATCTCCTTCAAAGTAATTCCCCTCGGATATAATGCACTTGTGCCAACGCTTTTTCCAATCCTCAAAGCATTTCAAAAAATCATTTTTTGTGATCTTGTTTAGTTCATCCTTCGATATAATGCACTTGTGTCAACGCTTTTTCCAATCCTCAAAGCATTTCAAAAAATCATTTTTTGTGATCTTGTTTAGTTCATCCTCAATCGTGGCAAAACGCCGTCCTTTCATGGGCCTCTTCAGTTTTGGGAACAAGAAGAAGTCACAGCGGGCCAGATCTGGAGAATACGGTGCCTGTGGCATCGTTACTGTGTTGGTTTTAGCCAAAAATTCGCGCACAAGCAACGATGTGTGAGCAGGGGCGTTAACATAGTGCAAAAGCCAATTTTTATTTTTCCACAAATTCGGACGTTTCTGGCGGATTGCTTCGCGCAAATTGCGCATAACTTGCAGGTAATATTCCTTATTTACAGTTCTACCCTGTGGCAAGAACTCATGATGCACCACGCCCCTGCAGTCAAAGAAAACTGTAAGCAAAACCTTTACATTTGATCGAACTTGGCGTGCTTTTTTTGGTCTTGGTGATCCAGAATGCCTCCACTGGGACGATTGAGTCTTAGTCTCGACGTCATAACCGTATACCCATGTTTCGTCACCTGTTATAACCCTGTTGAGTAAATCTGGATCATCGTTGACGTCATTCAGTAGCTCTTGGGCGATGCTCATGCGACGTTTCTTTTGGTCGAAATTGAGCAATTTCGGAACAAACTTCGCTGACACACGTCTCATGTCTAAAACACTCGTCAAAATTTATTGGCACGAACCAAATGAGATGCCAATATCATCAGCAATTTCTCTAATGGTAATTCGACGATTTCCCAACACTATTTTCTTCACTTCTTCAACATTCTCATCAGTTGTTGATGTGCTGGGGCGTCCAGAACGAGGTTCGTCGTCGGTGTCTTCTCGGCCTTCTTGGAAGAGTTTATACCACTTGTAAATATTTTTTTGGCTTAAAGTAGACTCACCGTATGCCACTTTCAGCATTTCAAGTGTTTTGGAACATTTGATTCCATTTTTCACACAAAATTTAATGCAAACTCTTTGATCCATGTTTTTAGACAGCAGCAAATCGTGGAGCACGCAAAACACTTCTAACCTTGATGCCTCTCACAAACAAACCAAACATACTACAAAGCTGAAATTTGGAACGTATGTTCTAGACATAACCAAATAAAAAAGTCGAAGATCGAACGGACGTAGCCCGCTAAATTTCAAAATTCACCTTACTTTTTGATCACACCTCGTATATCTTTGTAACAAGAAATATCATTTAATTCCTGGAATGATTGGAATAATATTTTATTAGTTAAAAAACTGCACGGGATTTTATTCATAATTTTTCATGGGGATTGGTTTTTTGAACCATTTACTGCTTTAAATTGAGTTACAACTGATAACCTGTAAGTGTGTACATTTCATACATGTCCACGTTGATTTTTTCTTCTGTTAAGATAGAATACATCTAGCTGGAGGAGGAGAGAAGGAAGATGTCGAGAGAGGAGAGTTTTTATGTAATGTGAGCTTGTGCACTGAGTTTTCTCAGGCTCGCCTGTCTTCGTAGTGCGCGTTTCTACTGATGCACATAGCTGCTCATAAATATTGCACTACTGTGGAAGACGGGGAACAAGTAGCTGCTAAGGCAAGATTGAGATCACCATTACCGAGCGGAGCGCCATTTTGTCTGGGTGGGGTCAGTGCCAATGAGAGAGGAGCGATAATATCGGAGAACTATTATTTTCCCAAAGCCTAATCAACTGGTTTGTTCTCTCTCTCTCTCTCTCTCTCTCTCTCTCTCTCTCTCTATATATATATATATATACATGCTTTTTAAACATAAATATTGTTCAGATCTCCGAGCAGTCCCACAATGCTATCAATCTAGCGTCTGCACCATTTTAGAATAGTGTGTATTTTTAATAAAGTATTTCGCTAGTTGTCAAAATGAATCCCGTGTTATTTATTGATGCTTCCATTATCTCGTAATTATTACATGCGACTGATTTTGTTAACCAGCGAAATCTTAGCAATTAGGATATATATAGATATGTATATTATTTTTAACTTATTGATACAATTTTTAGTTTTCTTCTCTTTTTTCTTCTATACTCTCCTAAATCTTCTCCTCTCTTTGATTATAATTCTTCTTTAATTACCATCTTCCTGTTTTTACGTCGATCTCTATTCTTATACCTACTTTTTCTCCTGATTCTATTATTTTAACTATCATACTTGTCATCTCTCCTCGCGTTCGTTTTTCTTTATAAGGACACAATTTATCTAGTATTACTATCCTATTACATAATATTCTCTTCTTATTATAACAATTAAATATTTCCTTTGATATACACGGTGGGAGGGAATGAAAATAAGTTTCGCTGCCATGCCGACGAAAACTGAATTAGTAGTTTCTTTCAAAATATAATTACATGTTAAAAAAACCTGGAATCAGAATCCTAGCTGATTGTCTACAAGTTATTTCAGTAATATACTAAGAAAAATTTTTTTTCCAATTAAATAGCAATGGGCTCATGTTTTTATTTCCAATTATATTTTTTTCTTTTTCTATATTACTTTTAACACTGAATCACTAATGAGCAACGATAATGTATTAGTAATACATATTTATGGGAGTATAATGGTAAAAACATGTTCAAGTTTAAAATATTTATATTATTACATAACAAAAAATATATTTACACAATGAATGCATTCATTGGTAAATGCATTCATTAAATGCAAAATTCTCTCTATAAAATCAATCAAAAATTAAGCGGCTACTTTTCTAAATCAAAACAAAAAGTAAATACATAGAATTTAGAGCGTTTGCACAATATACATAATCAAAACAAACGTACTGGAATAATTTGAGTGTTGATATGTGAAAATTTCTCGCAAAGCCAGTCTGTGAATCAGTATACGTTATGTTTTCTTCTTGGCAGTTTGTCTTTCGTTTTTCATGTAAAAGCATTGTCAGTTACAATACCAATTATGTATCACCATGCCAAATGCTACTTGTACTCACGATGAAAACCGAAAGAAAGTGTGTACGTGCTGCGGTAGAAAAATAGTAGTAGGCAAAAAGAAATTAGAACATTATAGTATTTCTATCGGGAGTGAAAAACTAATCAAAAACTATGTTTACGCAAATTTCGATTTATCAGATCAGAAATTCCCATCAAGTGTTTGCGTAACGTGCCGTAAAATACTAGCAGAACATGATAATGGCGACTCTTCACGACCGCTACCGGTGATTTTAAATTACAAAGATATACTGCTACCTAAATTAATAAGAACAAAAGGTGATTCGATACAAGACATAAAATGTGAGTGTTATATTTGCCAGACAGCAACATACAGAGGGCATGTAAAACTTAAAGTTGGTGAAAAACGTTCTATAACGAAAAAAATAGACAAATTAAATGGGCTGTATGGAGTGAAGTGTACTACAAATATTGAGCAAGCAATCAGTGATGAAAAAAAAAGAGTTTATCCAACTATACAAAAATTGTTTTACGAAAATAGGTAAGGGTAAGGAACATCGCTGTAATATTCATGGAGACATGCTAATGTAAATTTCATTGAAATGAGTACAGGTGGTCGCAAAAAGAAAGTTTATATTAAAGACGCAAATCAAATTAAAAATGGTGTTTCTTTTTCTCTAGAAAGTTTAGATGAGTTTCAAACTAAAACAAATGTATCTTTAAATCATATGAACAAAATTAACTAGTATGTTAAGGTCGAAATCTGGGAGGCAATCTGTCCCAAGTCATTACATCAAACATGCATCGAAAAATGCAAATCAATTAGATTACCTTTACGACATTGCATTTTTTAATTTTGATGTTTCTGATAATAGTAACAAAGAAAGAAGGCCTGTTATCTGGACAGACGCAGAAAAAATGGTTAAGAAAGTTATGAAGAAACGGGAAATTATTGGTTATCCTTGTTTTAAAGTTATGGCAGATGGAGGTCAAAAATTCTTTAAAATTTGTTTGTCAATTTTTCCTCAAAATGATGATGACGGTGCACCACCCAGTAAAAAAGTAAAACTTGACACTAAAGAGCATTCAAGTTGCAAGTTCAAGTTGACAAGTGTAAAAAAATTGATTATATTGTGCATCGTTCCCGATATAAAAGAAACTTACGAGAACGTGAAAATATTGTTTGATCTGATTAAAATCAACGACATTTCTTTTAAGTTTGTTGCTGACTTTAAATTGACACTAATTGTAAATGGAATGCAGACTGCTACTGCAACTAGCCCCTGTCCGTTTTGCTTTATACAACTAAATGATCTAAAATGTCGCAAAGAATTAATGGATGATGAATCTGATAATTTTAAATTGAAAACTTACGGTGACTTAAAACAAGATTATGAACTATTTAAAAACTGTTTAGGAAGTAATAAAAAACTGGCCAAAAAATGTAATAGTACTGTGAATAATCCTTTGTTTGAAGAGAGTGATGAAATTTTTGTGTTGGAAAAATGTATTCTTCCAGAGTTACACCTTTTACAAGGTTTTGTTAACCACATATTTTGGAATGGATTGGTGCCTCTTCTAGGAAAAGAAAAAGCTTTGATCTGGCCAATGAAATTAAATCTCATCTCAAAAAATTACCATGGAGATGTCTTTGAGGGTAATGCTTGCCGTAAAATGTTAAAACGATCGGATGAACTTTTTGATCGTGAAATTTGCGGTGATGTTGGTAAACTGAAACTTGTGCCGTTTGTTACATCATTAAAGGCTATGAATAAAATAGTTGAAAGTTGCTTTTCAGTCAAGAGGAGTAATGTCAAGTTTTAAGAAAATTTACGATTACAGATTAGAGAACTGCAAAAATCTTTTTTAGTGACGGAAATATCAGAAACATTGAAAATTCACGTGCTCGCAGCACATCTTGAACAGTGTTTCGCGTTCTTAGATTCTAATAGCGGCCTAGGATTGTGGTCAGAGCAAGCAGGTGAATCGATCCATAGGGAATTTCTCAAGTATTGGAACAAGTATAAAATTAATAATGTGCATAGTACTTTATATATTAATAGATTGAAAAAAGCAGTAGTTGAATTTTCTTCTAGACATTTGTAAATAATTAGAGACCTGCTGATTCATGAGATGTTTTTGTTGTACAAAAATTTGCAATTTATTTTTAATATGTTAATTTTTTGTTGTGATATCATATTTATGAAAAATATGTGTTTGTATTAATATATTTATACTCGTTTGTTATATAAATGCCTTTATTAATAAAATAATTACTTTGAAATTAAAAAAAAAATTTTTTCATTACCACTACATACTTTATGTGTTGCTTATTTGAGATTCAGTGTTAAAAGTAATATAGAAAAAGAAAAAAATATAATTGGAAATAAAAACATGAGCCCATTGCTATTTAATTGGAAAAAAAAAATTTTCTTAGTACATTACCGAAATAACTTGTAGACAATCAGCTAGGATTCTGATTCCAGGTTTTTTTAACATGTAATTATATTTTGAAAGAAACTACTAATTCAGTTTTCGTCGGCATGGCAGCGAAACTTCTTTTTCATTCCCTCCCACCGTGTATAAGGGAAGGAATTACACGAACAAACGCATCAAAATTGGCACATCTTATAATTGCAAAGCTTCCTCATCTCTATATTTATTCTAATTTAACTCACAATGCATATAATACAATCCTAATTCCTTCTACTTAGAAATTCGTCCTACCCTACTCTCACATACACTCAGAATAAATGCTTGACTCAAATCTCGGCATAATCTCAATTTCTTATAATAAGTTGAACTAGACCAATTAGGAGCGCGCATCTAGAGGTACTTATCTCTTGGCATTAAGCAGTCGATGAAAAGTGTTGGCTCAGTGCTCCGAAATTTCTTTATTTATTGACCCCATGGGTCCAGCCTGGAGGTGTCACCACATCGTTGGTTGCCTGGAATAAAACAGATCTTCTTGGTGGTGTAGAACGATGATGATCCCAACCACGACTAAGAGGCTTTTAATGACGACGTATATTGTGCTTACGATGATAGCGAGTCGAACGGCAAGGTGTTAGCTGAGATGTTGATGATGCAGCAACCCTAGAGCGAGAGAGCCAGCATATCTGCGTGCTCCCAGTTTCACTCTTGTCTCTCCTCAAAGACAGTAGTTTGCTTAATATTTGCCTCATGTAGATGGCGAGAGCATGATACGCGGATCAGAATAAAGTCTAAATATAATGGCGCAATGAATTACCTCTCTTTTAATTTCTGATGTTAAATTATCTTCAATACCTCATTCTTTTTGTTTTGCTCACGAACTCTATCCAGTATTTCCCTTCTTTTACCATTTTCACTCTTGCCAAAATAGCATTGTATTCTTCCATTTTCTACTTTCTCCATGTATTTCACCTTTTTTCTCCGAATCTCCTATTGTTCTTTTCTTCTGCGCTGTATTAATTTTCTACTTGCATTTTCATCTTTTTCCTCCTTTTTTCTCTTCTTTTGACCTCTACTTTGTTTTCTTTTTAATATATTTTAGCTTTATTAACTAATTACATATTTATTCAGCTAGAAAAATTCATATACATGTGTATATTACAGAAAGATGAAATATAGGATACGTAATACATATTTATAAAATAGACATCTGCACTATTCATTTATGGCATGCGTTACATACTTTGATTCCTATACCTTGATGTCACTTTTTTATAAATCACTTGTAGTTCCAAGATATTCGGTTTACTTAAATAACATTTCACCTTTTGACAGCAGCGTGCTCTCGGACGAATTCATCTATATAGGCGGCGCGTTTTTTGCTTGTCAGTCGCTGCGACTATAGAAACTGACAGTGACCAAAACAGTACCCGGAAATTTGATGCCATTTTATAAACGTTGTTTATATAAATTGATGAAATTTTGAGGGCGTATATATATGCCTTCAGTAGTCAAAGGGTTAATATCATAGGGGGAAACTGCTTTATTTTAACTAAATTATCAATTAAGCTCTTTTTCACATCATATGAGGGACATTGCCAAATGACTTTGTTTAGGTCCTGTATAGCTAAGTTGTAATCGTAAATTTTATCCTTAATTATATTGATTTTAAATAAATTTCTTGAGACTGTGGTGATTGTTGCGGGATCTACAAACCGTTAAAATAAAATTATAGTTCAGCGTATGTCTAATAAACCAAGATCGATTACTTCTGTTGCAATAAAATTCAAAGTATGTTTTCCCTTCAACTAATTTTCTTGGTTTTTAATTATATTGTTAGTTTCATTGATTCCTTGTTTTTTAAACATCTGTTTCAAGGAAGTGTATGGAATATTTTTAACAAATGGAGTTTGTTTAGTAGTTCTATTAGCAAGTTCTTTAGCATTGATGTCAATGTGTGCAGGGGTCCAATAAATTATTACTTTGGCATTACCAACAGCTTCTTTTAGTATACTTTCAACTCCTTCGATTTTTTTCTTTTTTTTATAGTCCTTTTCTTCTTATCTCAACGTCTCATCTATTCCTCCACTTTCTTATTCTGTTTTTTGCGCACTATATTTACTCTAACTTCTGCTCTTTCTCTTTTTCTGCTCTATTATTTTAACTCACTCCTTTGCATATTCTCTATCTCTGTCTACTTTTTTCCGTTTCTCTTTCGGTCCACCTTTTCTTAGCTACGCTTATATCTCGTTTTTTTCTGTTAAATTTGTTTTATTTAATCTATCTTTTCTCTATCTCTTCTTTTCCTTATCTCTATACCTTCTGACTCTGCTGTAAATATATATTTTTTCTATTCTTCTCGCTTTTGCCTTTACTCTGCTTTTCCTCTTTTTCTCCGTATTTGCTTTAATTTCACCTTTCTTTCCTGTCTCTACTTCTACACGTCTGCTTTAATTTTCTTCCTTCTCTTTATCAATCTCTCTCTCACTTTATTTTCCTATCATATTTCCTCTTTTTTCTAACCTCCTCTCTTTCCCTTTTAATTTCTTATCACTCTTTTTGTTTTTATCTTATTCATTTCGTTTTTTCCACTTTTTTGTTCTTCTTACTTCTTTCTTTTACCACCTTATCTTTTCTTTCTTATTCCTTTTTTTCTCTTTTCTCTCTCCATCGCAGCTCTATACATCACACATCTAACCTATTCAAAATGCGCCAAAAAACGTAGTACAAGTCCTAGCCAATGAGGAAATGCTTACAAATTTGACATCACTCATGAAATTGAAAATTTAACAATAGATAGCTTATGCAATAAAAAATATATGAAAAATAGTTCAATCATTTCAAGGTCACGCCTTTATCTTAATTTTTAATTTATGTGCCCTGAAAATTATGTAATGAAGATCTTATTGTTTCCGAAGAATCCAGAAGTTGATGGAAATATGTGGTCGTAGAGGGCTCGATTGCCCGTCACGGGAAAACTAGCAATATAGAAAATAATAATAATTCATTTTTACACAATGACGATAGTGAAATAAGAATTAATTCTCATACAAGTCTTATTTAACTTAGATCTACTTTTCTCAACAATGAATGTAGTATCCAAAATTTCAGCCGAAGTGCTAGATGAAAATTACTGTTTTGATTACTACCCTTTATTTTTCACACTAACTATTAATAAAATACATATACAAAAATAAACGTTTCTCCTAAAATCCTCTCGCAACTAACCTAAATTTCTTAAGAATTTAGATAATAAATTGAAAAAAAGTTCTAACTTTAAAATACGATCAAATACCTACAGAAAACAACTATGAACTCTTTATAGGATTAATAATGGAGTCACTAATACATCTAAACATAAAGATAAGAGTAAGAAATCTTTCAAAAAAACCCGCTCTTCAGTGGGAAGAAGAATGTACAATTAAAAGACTCAGACGAGCTGCTTTTAGAAAATGGAAATATACCTTCTTACTGAGCGATTTTATTAAACATGAAAAACTGTATGTACAAGCTATTAAGATTTAAAAAAAAAAAAAGAAAACATAGCATTTCAAAGAGTTTGATAGAACGATCAATTTTCGCATGAATCCTAAATATGTTTGAAATATATCAAAAGAAATAGAAAACAAATGAATAAAAATCAATTCCATCTATTTAAAAGGTTACCTACAAAATAAAATAGATATTTATGGAACCATTAAAAAAATGATTATTCTTCATACGCATCCAGATCCTGAATAGCTCTCAGAATGCAAAGACAACGAATTCTTTAACTGTATTTTTGATTACATAAATTTAACACTATACTAAAACCCACGAAAGAAAGATTATCTCCTGGCATGAACAGCATTGATTATAAAACTATTAAAAAATTTTCTTATAAATACGATCTTCTACTTTTAGATATCTACAGCACCAATATACAGAACTAATAGTTATCTAGTAAGTTGGCAAAGTTCTTTTGTTTACTTTAATAATAAATTTGAAGGCAAAGGAGTTCTACTAATTGCCCTAATATCCTTTCATAAAAAGTGAATATTCATATACAGGGCATTCTTTCTGAACGTTACTTTTCCGATACCGAGTGGCGTATCTCCGGTCTTACAGGTCATGTTTAAGGTTATCTCAAGGTCCACTTCGTTTATTCAAATATAAACTCTCATTTTTGATCCCGGATTCGGAAAGAGCGGGAAATTCTACGTTTAAATAGGGTATTATATGTGAGGTCCATTGGAATTCCAAGATCGTATGAAGGTCAATTATTCTCTTTATTTATTTTCACCTAGTTGTCAATTTATCCAAATAAGATAAGCTTAAGGATTATGGATTTTACTTAAATATTTGATGTATAAATATAAAAAACAAATAATCAAAAAATTTAATAGAAAGAGCATTAGAAAAACACCACCCTAAATAGTAATTTTTATTTTATTATAAACTTTTATTTAATGATAAATTCCCTAATATCACTATGATCACAATATCCACACATCAATAATATATTATACCTTACATTAACTCTATATTAACTACATAGCATAATCTCAAGGCATCAGCATATTAAGTACATCCAATGATCAATATATTTGCTTTATACAAAAAATTTCGAATACATGTTAAGAAATGAAACAACATATTGAAAAATGAAATAATAATAATGAATGATGATTTAAGCTTACAGAATCGGCCAAAACTTTATTTTAAATTTCTGTATGACAAGATTGACCTTTCAGAATCTTTGAAGTATCTATTATCACGAATTCTTTGTTGCTATTTGGTATAAAACAGTGATTCTTTGATTTTTGAGGAACTGGTAGCGCAGAATCGAATCTTTTATTCAAGAATCTTTTTGTCTACTGCTGCTCTTTATCAGTATAACACAGTACTTTAACTTTTTCTGACCCCAGTCATCAAGTTTTTCAAAAGTAAGTATAGCATCACATGATTTACACAAAAGACTGGCTCATAAATCTTTTCTTTTGAACACTGCACCTATACCATCTGAAGCATCTTTACCATGTGCAGTAGCATGAAAGTGCCATTCAGCTTGGAAAGTGAAATCTTCTTTCTTTTTTGACGCGTGTATGTTCTAAATGAAATATGAAAATTTGTCGAGTAGTAAACCCAAAGTTTTCTAACTAAATCGTCTTGAAATACAATTGAGCGTGATTGCATCTGTCGGGGAGAGCCCCGACAGCACCGCAACCAATACTCAATTTAATTTCTCAACAATTATTATATTTGAAGTAGGGAGATATCTAAGGCTACTTTTTTCTCATAAGAGAGATAGTCTTATAAGTTGAGCACTTAGATATCGAAAGGAGAGAAATTAGCAGGCTAACCATTGAATAAAGAAATTCATCTCAGGAAATTGCTGAGGCTTTATTTCTAAACAATGCTCGCGCTGCTAAGCAAGGTAGGATAGTGAATCCTCTTGCCGCAGCGACGAGCGAATTTATACTTGCGAAATGGGCTCCTTTCTATACTTGGTAGCCCCTACAACGCTATTTTTGAAATTGATCTAAACTTTGCATATATTTTGTTGCAAAATGGCTCGATCGAAATTGCAATTTTATGATTTAAAAAATTAAATATGAAATAACGAATTTTTTAACATAAATCGTTTCTCGAGGAAAAATCGCCTTTTAGAGTTATAAGTAATACAATTCAATAATCAAATAACGCCAATTTTACAATAAATTTACGGAAAATTTTTACATAAAAAAATCGCTTGTAATTAGCGGAACGTTATTCAAATTAAAAACGATTAATATAGCTATCTAATTTTGAATAAGAATTAAAAAACGAATTTGCAAATTTCTTTTTTAACCATTTAAAAATCAGCAAATTAGTGACAATCATAATCATTAATTTTACAGATATGTACAATCGCCTCGCTATCTAACAATGCAATTTTATAAAAATTATAAATATTTTATTTATTGATAACTTAGTGAATAATTAGTTACCAAAGTGTCAAATTCTTGTTTCTCTGTTTCAATACGTCGCAGACGTAATCGCATATTCGAATTAACAATATGATTATTTATTGCAAAATAACTTTATAATTGTCGATTTTGCATTGTAAATAATATATTTCCCACGGTCGTGACGTCACGCTCCTTATATGGTAATGTTTTCGCTGAGTTGCTCTAACACATTTGCATATATGTGAGAAAAGCGCCTTCGCTCAATTACCGCTTTTCTTTGATTGTCTCGTGCACGACGGGTTGCTATTTTGCAGAGGGAAAAAAGGGACAAATCAGACTGGACCGTTACATCATGTTCAATTTCTGATTCTGCTCTATAATAGCATATGATAGACAAAATAGTATATTGTGAATTATTGAAGTGAAACGCTTACGCTGCATCTTGTACAACATATTTGTAATTTCCAGAAAAATCCAATACTACCAATACTTCATGTAATTTTAAGTTCATCTTTATCTCTTGGAAAAATCAGGATTGTTCTTTTGCAATAAACGAATGGGGCCTCGGTATAAGTAGATTATGATATAATACCTCAACAAATTTTATTGACCAACAGATTTGCGTTTGAACAGTTGGCCTGTCAGTATTTGTCCATACACTGAATTATATCTGATCGATGAGTTTCTGTTTGCAGAAATTCTTTCAAAAACTCCTTGAGTTAGTAATACCATGGCAGTTTTTGCATTCACAAATGCCAATGTAACAATATGAATTAGCATTTATACATACAATTTGACTTATACGATTTTTATAATCATGTAAAAGTAAATTGGTTCCTATTATAAGCTTGTTTAAGTTAATGGCATCAATCATCAATTTGCAATTTTAGTGTGTAACATAACACAATTCGATTGTGTACCTCTTACAATATTTTGGTCGTTGTTACGCAAACTTGCTGAAATTAATAGGATATTCAGGATTCTTTATACTATAAATATCATAAAATTCTCTCAAGTCCAAAAGAAGAAGACGTTTTTAAAATAGTTTTTTATGTTCTCCGTTTCAATTGATACTACTTTTTTTATACCAGACATAATTCTATTATTTTCATGACTATTCTAGAAATCGTTAATTCGCTTAATAGTTTCTTCTGACAAACTTCTATCATTCTTTTTTGTTGTATCAGCTAAAATTCCACTAGAAGCTTTCAACGGTTGACCTTTCTCTGCGAACTGTTTAGAACATTTGAACTTTTTTCTTATTTTTCTTAAACTCCATGAATCTAGAACTATAGTTAAAATAGTCAATCTGAGAGGATTAGTCTTTTGCAGGCGAAAGAAATTTTTCTTTTAGTCCATTCAACATTTCCTCTAAATCTATCTCTCTTTGTGATTGAATACTTGAATCGCTTACACGCGAAGCTGATGATGATATGCTAAAAGGTTCAGAATTACTAAGTATAGCAGTATCTATTTCATCACATGTTTCTTGAGAATTTAATTGGATGCTTCTATCATTATCTATTCGTTGTCTTTTGTTTGTCCTGCATACTGTACAAATTTTAATACAATTATTCAAATTTAGAAATTTCCTTTTAACAGCGATTGATATGCGACGAAGATTTTTCCCTTTGTGACCAGTCTTATTATAAGGATTGTAACATCTATCACTATGTAAACTGAACATATTTGTAATCAACTATGTAAAATTACAGTGAAAAAAATTCAAATTATGCAATCATTTCTCATGTAAATAGTAACAGCTCTTGATTTGAACATACGAGGTGTGATCAAAAAGTAAGGTGAATTTTGAAATTTAGCGGGCTACGTCCGTTCGATCTCCGACTTTTTTATTTGGTTATGTCTAGAACATACGTTCCAAATTTCAGCTTTGTAGTATGTTTGGTTTGTTTGTGAGAGGCATCAAGGTTAGAAGTGTTTTGCGTGCTCTACGATTTGCTGCTGTCTAAAAACATGGATCAAAGAGTTTGCATTAAATTTTGTGTGAAAAATAGAATCAAATGTTCCAAAACACTTGAAATGCTGAAAGTGGCATACGGTGAGTCTACTTTAAGCCAAAAAAATGTTTACAAGTGGTATAAACTCTTCCAAGAAGGCCGAGAAGACACCGACGACGAACCTCGTTCTGGACGCCCCAGCACATCAACAACTGATGAGAATGTTGAAGAAGTGAAGAAAATAGTGTTGGGAAATCGTCGAATTACCATTAGAGAAATTGCTGATGATATTGGCATCTCATTTGGTTCGTGCCAATAAATTTTGACGAGTGTTTTAGACATGAGTCGTGTGTCAGCGAAGTTTGTTCCGAAATTGCTCAATTTCGACCAAAAGAAACGTCGCATGAGCATCGCCCAAGAGCTACTGAATGACGTCAATGATGATCCAGATTTACTCAACAGGGTTATAACAGGTGACGAAACATGGGTATACGGTTATGACGTCGAGACTAAGACTCAATCGTCCCAGTGGAGGCATTCTGGATCACCAAGACCAAAAAAAGCACGCCAAGTTCGATCAAATGTAAAGGTTTAGTTTACAGTTTTCTTTGACTGCAGGGGCGTGGTGCATCATGAGTTCTTGCCACAGGGTAGAACTGTAAATAAGGAATATTACCTGCAAGTTATGCGCAATTTGCGCGAAGCAATCCGCCAGAAACGTCCGAATTTGTGGAAAAATAAAAATTGGCTTTTGCACTATGATAACGCCCCTACTCACACATCGTTGCTTGTGCGCGTATTTTTGGCTAAAACCAACACAGTAACGATGCCACAGGCACCGTATTCCCCAGATCTGGCCCCCTGTGACTTCTTCTTGTTCCCAAAACTGAAGAGGCCCATGAAAGGACGGCGTTTTGCCACGATTGAGGAGATAAAGACGGCAACGAAGGATGAACTAAACAAGATCACAAAAAATGATTTTTTGAAATGCTTTGAGGATTGGAAAAAGCGTTGGCACAAGTGCATTATATCCGAGGGGGATTACTTTGAAGGAGATAAAATAAAAATTGATGAATAAATAAATATTTTTTGAGAAAAATAAAAATTCACCTTACTTTTTGATCACACCTCGTATATCCAATCTAATTTTCTAAAGAGTCATCTTGAAAAAAATCGAAGAATATGTATTTGAACGTAAAATTTACCGCTCTTTCCGAATCCATGATCAAATTTTAATTTTTGTTGCTATAAACAAATTTGATCTTGAAATAACCTTAAATCTGACGTGATAGAGGTTATCGGACCTTAGATTCGTATTCAGCGAGTCGAAATACGAGGGTCGATCAATAAATCCTTTGAAAAAGATAGGAAAGCAATTTGTTTTGGTAGATTTTTTTTTATTTTTCAACGTAATCTCCTTTTAGCTTGGATAAGTGAATCGGGTCACAACCTTACCATCGGTTCACTTTCGCAAGCGCAAGATTATTGTTGTGTGAGTACGAGAGCTGGCGTCTTAGCACACCAGCTTTATCGTGACCGTTTATTTGTTGTTTTTCTTGTAGTGTTTGATGAGTAAAAGCCTCAATATAAGGCACTGCTGTCGCGTTCGTTTACTTAGTAATTTACTCGTCATCCTGAATCTTGTCCGCGCGATTGCCGTGTTATAGCTTGGCATGGTATTAGGTAAAGGTTTTAGCTAAAGGAAAAAGTGAATGGAAAAATTGGTGAATCACTTGAAAGCACAAATGTAAACAATATATATGATTTAATATTTGAAATAAGACTGTCATATCTGATCTGAAAGCTCCATAAAACAAAACGAAAAAATGAAACTATAGTAAAATATATCATGAAATTACATGAATTAGTAAGAAATATAAAAGAAGAAAAAGACTAGAACGTAGGTCAGCAGAAAATTAGAAAATTTGCTGTAACAACTTGAACAATGACGATACAACAAGTTATAAGAAAGATCTTAGACGAGAGATTAAATATGAAGTAAGTGAGAAAAACACAGTACAAGATATATCACTGAGAAAGAACCTTTACGAGGTGTCCACCTCCGATTTTTATATAAATGTAATATGTTGTAGAACATACAAAAATAAGAGATACGAATATTTTTTTATCGGCAGAGAAGTATTTTTATGGGGTGAAAACAATCCTCAAAAATCACCTCTGAAAATAAATTTTTCTTAATACGTATTAGTGGTCCGGTCAAATAATCCTGAATTTTTTTTATTTTGTGAACCTGTCATAATTATTCAAGACTTGGTTAGTAGGCAATCTAGTGAGATACCTAATTTTGATTTACATTAAAAAAATGGTATTAGTGTTGTAATTAAATTACAGTACCGTTAGTTGATTGTCATTTCGTTGAATTCCAACGAAGAGAAGCTTTAGTTAGTGATGATATAATAATGCACGAACACACCCAAAAACTATTCTAACAATTTAAGACTATATTCCGCATAGTTATTTTACAAAATAATTATTTGAATATACACTGTTTATCACATACTTTTGCCGACCTTAGGAAAATATCTGAAAAGTACAAAAGTTCTATATCTTGGCAAAAAATTATCGCAGCTTAAAAAATCCAACGTGATCATTTTCTGTGAGTCTAAAGCTTCCAAAAAATACTGCGGACTAGAAAAGACTGAAAAATATATGTTTTTTGATGATAAAAAAATCAAAATATTTAATCCTCATAAAACTCCGTACAGTTTTCGAACTGGTTATCGCACCTTAAAAATGTTAACGACATTTAAAAGCTTATGCTTTTAGCTTGAAAATGCGTGGTTAAGCAACTTTATACGTTAATCTTTAAGCGACTTACAAGTATATCATAAAAAATTTATTGTTTTATTCAAGTTACAATATCTGAACAATTAATAAAGATATAAAAAAGTAATAAATAGAAAAAAGATCTTTTTACATGAAAAATATATATTTTAGTAAAATAAGATATTTAGAAACATATTTTTTCTTTCTTTTTTTATGGATTTTAAAAATTCTAGAAATATGCACGTTTTTCTAGAAATATACAGTTTTGCTCGTGGTCGCAGAGTGTCCTCTAGTCCTCTCCACAATCAAAAAAAGCCAGCAATAGCCCGCCCACTGGCGTAATAATTAAAGTCACCGTAATAATTAAAGGCCAATGGGTTAATTACTCATTTAGCTTCGCGAGTCATTCCTTATCTTATTCAGCAATTTTCGCGAAAGCATGAAAGAAGAGGGCTGTGTCTTTCCCACTTTCGCGATGTGTTTCTGTCAAAAACGCATATTAGGTGAAAAGCTATTCGTGTCTCTCACTCTCCATGGGAAACAGCATTGATTATCATGCACATTTCGTCTGGAGATCGATCTGTACCGAAACTGTCGAGAGTGTGGAACCGTGCAGTTAGCTGTTTGCGTGAGAAATACTGAAAGTCACACAAACTGCTGTTTCGATAATATTTCAGCGTCTGATGTCTGGCTTGCTTGGAATGTAACAATGATTGTCCCATAACAATATTAAATATTCAATTGTATTTCAAAGTTTGATTACGAAGTGAATGGAATTTAAACCTTTCCCTTCAACGACAAGAAAGGCACAATCCTTGGAAGAGTTAATCCTCTTCTGATGAGAGGTGCCAACCTACCTCATCAGTGATAATAGTAAAAATTACTGCAAGGCAGATTTTGAGAACACCTTAGCAGAATATGAGATTAAGCATGTGCTCAGTCTTTCATACCATCAGTCCTTTGTCGAGTATGAGCATAGGAACTAAGACAAATGCCTGCATGAGCTTCATCTGGCAAATAAAACTGCATCATAATTGAGCATCAAAGTGTTTTCAGCTTACTTCCATTATGGTCAAGAACCGAACCTCGTGAAGAAAGGCGGAGAAGTGTGGTCCCATTATTCGGTTCTCACCTGAAGCCTGAAAAAACAGCACGCAACGTCTGGCTACGCTATCTCACCTTGTTATCCGATTTGTAGAAAAGGCGTAGGGTACACATAAAAAGTATAATGAACAAGGTAGACGAACAGCCTTGTTTCATGCAGGCAACCTATTACTACGGTGGCTACATTTTGTACTATAACAAAGAAAAACGTAAAGCTAATCCCGAAATACTCCGGCCGGTACGAAAGTTTGAAAGTACTTTCGCCGAAGAATGTATTTCTGAAATAATAACCTGTATGACTTTGGTCAATCACCAATTTGTAAGCAATGAGCTACTACGTCTGCCACTAACTGAGGTGGTTGCTGTGTCGGAGTCCTGTTCCTAGAAGAGAAACTGGCCAAGTTTTGTTCTTTTCTAATCTTGAAGGTATTTACAGAGCTAAGACATGGATATGACTGCAAAGATGAATCTAAACCCCACCCTGCTGGAATTAAGTGTGCGGCCATATCGGTGAGTAGTGACAAATGCTGTGGCAACTGCAAATGCGTTTAATACGATGTGCGTATAAAAGATGTATATATGTAAAATGTGTATATATGTTCTCCCTATAGGTGGTGAGTTTGGGATAGATGGGCCGGTACTGGGCAGTAATGACCCATGGATCGGCACCGCAGAAATTAACCTATCTAATCTGGACTTGATCTCGAAGGGCAAATTATAAAAGGTGAGGTGGTGTTAGGCCGATGTAATTATAACTGAACCAGAGGAAGTAGCCAGGCTGAAAATTTTCATATGATTCATCACATGATTCGTCACATGATTTATCACCTGATTCATCACAAGATTTATCACATGATTCATCACATAATTTTTTCGTCCGAATACTCATCATGTAAAGAATCATATTATAAGTTACATGATCAAAATGTATTTGAGATTCTTGAAGGTTAATTATATATAAATCATATGAAGAGTGATCTTACATATAAATTATATGTGATGCATTGTATGTGATGTGATGCATTATATGTGATGAATCTTGTGAAAAATCATATGAAGGATCATGTGATAAGTCACATAATTAGTGGTAATTAGTATGAAACTTTTTTGAAAGTTTGTGACGGGGGATTTGTGGGATAAACCCGCCAGCCAAAATCTCGCCATACAATAAACGTGGCCATTTGTCTTATTATTGGGCGTCAGACTGTTCTTCTTGGTGTAGTAGTTTTCGAAACTTCGAGTCGGAAAAACTCCGTATTACCTCACTCAACGTCTGTCAAGTACTACAGGAGTTGGAGGTTACGATGGTCAATGGTAAAGTTTTCCGTTACAAAATAACGTATCTGCTTCTCTCAATAGCTCATTTTAACTTCGTGTTCGTGTGGATATCCAAAATTTGCCGAGCTAGCTCTTGTAGGAAACTCTATTTTCTAGGACAGGGTGAGAGCGTAACGGAAAATTTATTTCTGTTACCTTTGGAATATGTTGCAGCGAGTCGGTTTCGTCGGAAATCTCGGATCCACCTATGAATTCGCGGAGATTATTAATTCGAGCGAGCACTCAAATCATTAACCAAGTCTGACTTTCTGATCACGACTGAAAATGAAATAATAGCATGCACGGGAAAAGTACGCAAGTTGAGTTAGATAAAAAATTTGATTAAATTTCATATACTTTATTAATTACCAGAATTACACGGTTATCCTCTCGCGGAAATGGCAGGGAAAGTCAGCGCAGCGAATTCACGTTTCGTAATTTTCGGCGATGAATCCCCACACCCCGGTTTTCTACTTTACGCGTATTTCCAAAGTGCGATTGATGCCAACTATCGCAGGATTTGGGGATTTGACAGTGGTACTTTACTTCAATTTTGTGTCAGATCCACTTAACGAAAAACCTTTGGTTGGCTGGTGTGTAGTTCGCATCTTAACTGTGAGAAGAAAAATTTGCACGCCTACTCTTAGGTGAACATTGGCAAAATCGACGAGAAGCAGCTCGTTTTGTCCGAAAATCGTTTTACTATCGGTTCACGTAAAAAATGTTATCAGTGATATAAATTTCCATTCGGATGTCGGATGCGTCCTCTCATCCTTGCGAATTTTGCAATCGCTTATTTCTCATTTATTCCCTCACTTCATCTATAATTATACTCGTACTTCGCCGCATTATATTTACTCCCACCATTGAGTGCACTGATGATGAGGGTCTATTCGTTGCATACATGTAATTATAATTTGTTGCTGCTTTACAGTTATATATATTTCATAATCATTCGTAGGTCAATTTTTTACTATTTCTATTTTGTGTTATTTAAAATTTAATTCTGTCTCACGCATACTTGTTCGCCTCGCTCCCATATATGAGTCATGTATGTCATTTAATGTGTAGTCTACTATACATGGTCAATTCTCTGCACCAATTTAAATTTCTTTTCGAATTTGCAATTTCGTCTTATCTTATTATGATCGTTCTCATTCGTTTTTATTTAGTCTATCTTGCTCGCTCCTATTCAGTCCATCTCACTCGTATACGCTCAGTCTAATTGACGAATCAAAATAGCCGCCATAGTTCTTGCGTGTATATATCGTGTTTCTCTATCGGTTTTTGGAGCGCCTCCTGAAGCGCTCCTCGTCAGGCGTGTTTCGGGTATGTGTGCATTAGCCTCTTAGGTAGCAATAATGAAAGTGTAGCTTTCAGGTTGCCGTGATGCGCAGCACTCTACAACTCTAGGTACAGTTTATTGCCGGCTGCTGCTTCATTCTTGATTTTCTGGTCGCAGCAAGTGTGTCAGCTTTTTCAATTTTTTGTGGCAGTGTCCGAGTATGTATCGTGTCCGTAGTTTTATTTGCGCGTATTTTCGTTACTTTTCCCCGTTTGTTTTCCGCGTCCGTTTTTTTTAGGCCAGTAACACGTGATCGGAAGTGTATGTATGCATGCGCTCCCTTTTTCTTCGGCATGTGCTCATTTTTTTCTCGTCAGCCGTCGGATCGCGCTCTATGACTTGTTGCGTCGTTTTCTCGGGCATGGGTGAGCAAATTTAAAAATCGATAGGTTTTGTTTAGATTTTGTTAGAGCGCAAGTTCGTAATTATTCGGTTGGTTACGGGACGGCAAGGAATGAGATGGCTTTCCTGAGGCGTTGTAAATAGTACAACACTCTCAGGTGAAGCCTTGTAATGCAGAGTACGAGTTGTATTCAAAATAAGATGAATTTTTAAATTGGGTGTGCTATGTAGATTCGATCGGAAATAGTGGAAAAAGAAATAAAAGTCTTTACAAGTGCATTCGCAAAGAAACCGGCAGAGTATTTAACCAGTGTAAGTACCCGCTCGTAATCTGCTTCTCCCTCACCCATTTTATATACCTCTCTTTCCTACTATTTCTGCTTAAATAACTCACTCGTCACTTTATCTAATTCACCGTTATTCTTATCGCATCGCGTTAATAAATAAGCATTATAGCTTTTAGCCTATTTGGTTTTCTAGGTATTGCATACTCTTTTGTCGACGCCGTAGTTCGCGGGCACTCTCGCTTTAAAGTGCATACATGCGAATTTTGTTTCAATATTGAAACGTGTTGTTACGTGTGCGCCGTACACACTCCCGCTTATTCGAACTTGGAGCCTCTTCGTGTTCAAGTAAATAAACTTATATCTTGGATATATTTTTCTTTTATTAAATACGCATTAGAGCTTTGTTTGTCACAACCTTCTTATATTTGTGTGATTTCGCGTTAGCTCGATTGTTTTGTCTCTGGTTGTGCCACTCTATCGCTCGTTGTCTATGACACTCTTTGCCGGCCGAATTGTTCCGGAGGAAGAACTAGGCAATTGATGCAGCAGGACCCAGGACCATCAAGACAGGCGTGTAGGGTTACCTTAGTATATTTTCGGCTACGATTTAACAACCACTACTATTGTTGCACGAAAAATCGCGATATTATTCATATCATTATGATAACTACTTTGACTCAATGTTCTTCGAGCTAAAATCCTGTTACAGTATATGCGTGAAATCTTATAGTGTTTTATAAATACTTATTGCAGGAACAAAAAAAGATTTTAGACATTCGTTTTTCATCCATGATCAGGATCAAGCTCATTAACTCCAAATTAAAAAGAAGCAACTCTGTATGTAGTAATGAAAAGAAAAAATTTAACACAAATATTAATAGACTACTCTACATATTGACCATTCAATATAAATAAATTACTGGACTTGACAGATTTCGCAATCATTAAAAACTTTTGTCCTAAATACCTAACAGCTAAATTGTGCCTTGATCAAAGATCATTCCCTAATTATTATAAATTTCAATCCAACAATTGAAACAAATTTATAAACTAATCCTTTGTATAATAGAAAAACAAATTGTAAACTTTACAGAGCAATAATAACTAAAAATTTTTTACGTAATACACTATTAAAAATAAAATAAGATATTGATACAACGATCGAAAAGTTAAATAACAACATTTAAAGAGTCGTTAAAAATGAATCTCCAATGTAATCAATAAATTAAAACGTAAATTTAACTATTTCCAAAACAGTGACGAAGTTATATATCTTGTAATGCATCTAGATTACCGACTGACGTAGAGCTGATTGACGCCGACCACGTATGGACCAAACGAAAACAACTTAATCTACAGATAAGAAAATATTACTAGCTACTAGGAAGAAAATATAAACTCTAATACAAAATAAACTACTTATGTATAAATTCATAATTAAACCAATATGGACATATGGTATATAACTCTGGGGTACTATTATAAAGTCAATTATTGAGATAATAAAAAAATTTCAAAATTGTGACAAAATTTTCCCCTTTTGTCACCAATTCTTTTGCGGGGTAAGTGAGGCACTTTCGCTCAAGGCAATTGAGGGAGGAAAGAAAGGGGAGGTCAATAAATAAATTATGCAATGACAAAAATCATATTAAACTTAACCCATTATTATTAATAATTATTCACACTAATCATATGCGCGCATAATCTAAATTATTGACCAACTAACTACAAAATAGAACAGTAAACTACTTAAAATAATCACAAATAAATATTTCGCATTTCATCCTGACACCTAATCGCGCACTTAACCTATTACAAACTTACTTAAAAATTACGTGAACCCATACTGGATGAATTGCCCGGCACATGGGCGCCTGGACAATTCGCCGGTCGCAAATTACACTACTATGAATTAAACTTATGCGCGAACCTTTAGATAGCCGGCACGTGAATGCCTGGCTATCTTATTCAACGCGTACCAGTCATCGCATCACCAGAGAGAGAGAGTGTAGAGAGAAAGAAGAAAAGAAGGCTTGACCTTTTATCCACTGCTCCTCGCAACGTCATGAATTTCGAGCGATGTGCTGCTGCAAGAAGTACCGGTCGTCGCTGCTGGTCAGATTGTTGCTAGATGCTGACTGTTGTCGCTGGCCAAGTATCTGCAGGCTACGTTGGCTTTCCTTGCAGGTGGGGCTGGCTGTAGTCGCAGACAAAGCTGTTGCCGGTAGGGTTGGCTTTCCTTTCAGCTATCCCAAACTGCACTTTCTGCACTCTCACAAGACTAGACTTAGACTCCCGTACGCACTTTTTCTCGCGCTCGTCTCGCGACCGCTCAGCGGCGCTCGCTCTTCTCCCTACCTTGACCTATTAGTGAGGCGGCACGCGATGCGTCGTTTATCGGTCACGCGTCGCGCGCTTGCCTATCCCTACATAGGCCTAATGCTCTCTGTCTCTCTCTCTCTTTCTCACTCTCTCCGTGCTCCTCAACTTATTCCTGCGCTCAGCTCCGCTGGCCCGTCCTCGGCGCTAAAACAAAAAGGCCAAGTGTTAGGCGCATACTTTAATGCGCCCAACGTTGGCCACCACGCCTTGCCGAGTGGAGAAGGAGGGAGAAACACAGACGAGAAACCGGCACACGGCCTGCTCTCGTCACAAAATAAAACGCTACGATTTGTCACTCATAAATCATGATTTGTCAAAAATAAATAAATAAAGATAGATGTCTATATAACGTCCGTAAGGGGAGAAATTGAAACAGTTGCAGAAAATATACTAATAGGATATCTGAACACCCAAATCAACTAGCAAAAAAGTCCATACACACCACATCAATATTTATTTATTTATTTATTCTAGAGTAATCATAAATTACGTAATAATAGACATACATACATTACATATTAAATGTAATCCAGCAGAGAAAATTTATTCCTGTTTGCTGGTCTGGTGTAAAATTAAAACTAAAAACTTAAAACTATATGGAACACATATATAATTTAACTAGAAAAGTCTAGACGTGTCCGCTTATGCTGAAGCAGCATTGCACTGTTTCAGTAAGCCGATCACTATTCATAGCACTTATTGTTTCTATATTACCATTTTCTATTTAACATTTGTTTTGCCGTTGTGTAGAATCCCGTGGTCGCATTCATGGTTCTTCTGTATATAAGTCTTTCAAAATTATTGAGTCTTGCTGGGCATGTAAGTTCAATTGCACAAGTTTCTCTGTAATGTGGGAAGATTTATTTTACATTTACATGGTGATCTGAATACAATGTGATCGACTACAACTATATCATAGTAGCTTGGGTGAGCTTCTAGTGAAGATGTTGAGTTAATGGATGTTTGTTTTTCTCGTGTATCCCTGTCGACGTACAGTAGGGCTTTGTTATTTTCCAAATAGTTGATATCTCCGTAGGTCATCCTGATACAGTTTTGATCCTGTATAGACTTCCCCGGGGCTGAGATTGGTTACTTCACACGTGCCTTGCAATTGTTTTCTTCTATTATTTTATCTATTTCATCAAAAACTTTTTCAATAGGAGTTTTGCTTTTGCTACTCATAGTTTCGGCTTTTGATCTGGGTAACCAGCTTTTATAAATTGTATATTTTTAATATTTTTGTTATATGATTCAATATTTAAATGTTTTAGAAAATCGTTTGCCATCTTGATTATTTTGTTTCTGTCTTCTTTAGTTCTATCTAGTATTTTTAAGTAATTGAAATGGGTCAATCTTGTGTGAGAACTTTTGTAGTAAATGCTACAGTTTTTGTTTTCATAGATATGTTTTTATATCTATTAGTAACTTAATATGGTTATTTGTATTCTCACGGACTTTCAGTATAGGGACAAAATCTCCATAGAATTTAGTTAGTTTTTGTATCTTTTTTATTGTATTTCTGTTATAGTTCTTCATAGTGAAAAAGTAGGGATTCTAGTGAGAAAATGTGTTCCGAATTGAATGGATATTTCTCTATTACAAAATGGTTTTTATATACTATTTTGAGTAGTCTGTTTTGTACGTTTTGAATCCGTTTAATTTTATTTGAATATGCTCCTCCCCAAGTTACAGTTTCAAGATTCAAAAAATATAAAACACTATTTATACATAACTAAATAACTACAGTATTATGCCACGGATACAGATCAATGGTAAAATACCTTCATGTAAACTATAAAAAATATTATTTTTGTTACTAAATGTTGTAATTGTATTAATAACATTTAATATTAATTTACAATTTGTTCATGGACGAATTGTAAATTATATTGGAATAAAAAATAAATCTATAAAGATTTGATTATTATTATTCAATGAAATTATTTAACACAAAGAAAATATAAATATATATGCACGCGTTACCTTGAAGATTATTATTATGGAAGATCGAATAACGACAATCGTCATTGATTGAAATGAACTAAATGAAAAAAGGAAAGAATAAATGAACAATTATATGGTTTATCTAATAATAAATGAAAATTAGAACCAATAGATGAACAAAAATACTATCTTACAATAATAAACGTAAAAGTAATCATGAATTAGCAATCATGGAACACGCCAGTAACTTTGAATTGAAAACAAAGTCAAAATATGTGCAACGGTGGGCTGTAATTTAGATCTATTTATTTGTACGTATATGTAACTTATAAAATAAAATGTATAACACAAAGCATGCACTTCTTGTAGGCCTGTAAGACCTGTCTGGCGGAATCACCGTAAGGGATGATTGGTGTCAGATCTTAGGGTGAAAAAACCAGAAAAGGGTGATTTCGGTCACTTCCGAACTGGTGGACTTTCCAAAGTTCGGCTAAAATTTCCAATATGTGTAGTGATTTCGAAAGAGTATGTTAAGCGATTATAATGCTCATTAGTGCTGGATTCCAACGCTAATAGAGCTCATAAAGTCTACCTATGCTATCCCGTTGGGTACCTTCACGCGGTGCCGGATGTTAAGTTGATTGCTCGACAGACAATAAACAAAATCCCAACGGACAAAACCGTGTCGAGTTGTCACAAGATATGTTGCTTATTCTCGCGATTCATTGACGTATCTACGGATGAAGATAAAAAGTGAAGCCATAAATTGGATAAATTAGCTTAGGCTAATGCATTAGTGAAATGGTCAGTCCTTGACGCCTTTGAAAGACGAACAGAACGAAAAAGCCGGCCGGCAAGGAGTAATTTCTGTCAGGCCGGCTTTTTACCTTGAAGGATTTCAGATAATAAATGTAATACGCGTAGATTTGACCTCGGTCACAGTCATTTACCTGACCTGTGAGATTAACCAGACAAAAACTCATACGTGACAACACAGAAAAGTTTGACTGGTAGGACTCAAATCCTGTTAGACATGAGCTTCTTTTTGTAAAACAATATCCCAAAGCAATGTAAAGCAGTAAGAGCTGAAACTTGAGGGCGTTACACTGTTAGGGCAGAGCACAAATAAAAGAGTATAATTTATGTTCCTTAAATCTAACTTGAAAGAACCAACTAAGTCGATAAATCGATACAGACGCACTCACTGAGGATTCTTCTTGTAGGTAAGAAGAGACCCCAGCGGATGAAGAAAACGGAAAATTAGAAGCCAATGCACGTGCTATAGATTGAAAGAAAATTGTACAAATACCTAGTCGACCCTTACGGGCTGGCTAGAACTCGTTATACAAAAATCTCGATTTGAGACTAACCCGTGTCAGTTCACTGTAATCAATGGTTCCAGGGAAAGCAATAAGTAAACCATGACCAATACAAATCAACCCTGGTGAGCATAATTGTTTGTCATCTGTTCTTCATTATCGAAGCGAGAAGGAGATAGAGTAGGTGTGACGTGTCCCATAACTTTGATATCCACTGCAGCCCTGGTGCTAACGAAAGTGATAGAAAATCGACTTGAAAAGCATCTGAAAACTGTTATCTTAGTAACTAAGTACATCATGGAAAGGCGAACAGAGGAAGCGGCAAAGACTCAACTCTCGAATTGAAAAACTGTGCACGAATGAGACACTTAATTCTCGGTAAATTCTCACTCATTATAAGGTCACTATAGTCAAAATAGAACAAAAATAGAAAGCACAAATATCAGCTGAACACACAGGTCAACAAGTAAAACCTGATCATTAGTTATGTTCAGTCTTAAGTCGTAGTTTGTGAGACAGCGAATTGAATGAGTGCATTTTATCGAATAGTATTAAGTCAATGTGATTAGAATTCAGTAAACTAAAGTAAAATAGATCCAGCATAGCTCAGTAGTTTGTAAAAATTTTAAAAGAGATGGATAAAGCCGAATTACCTTACCCAAAAACTGAGGAAATTAAAATTAAATTCAGCCAAATGAATGAAAATACTAATAGATCAAGGAAAACCCATCCAAACAAAGACTTTATATTTAGTTTTGGGGAAATTAGAAATCAATGAATTAAAAATAATTAAAATCAAACTAAATAAAACCAACTTAAATCTAATATAAAAATATATTATCTGTAAAAGTCATTGTATATTATAGAGTCGCTGTAGCGAGACAACAAGGTAACCGAACCAAGTCCAACAAGCATACTCTCGCAAACTCATTCAGTCGTCAGCTCGCTTTCTCGAAAGTTAATACTTGCTAATATGAACTCGTACATATAAATACATCTAGAATCGAGTCTACATTGACAAAAGAATAAAATCGATGATGAAGAAAACCAACTCATAGGAAGCGAAGCAACCATGACTACTAAAAACAACTGGAATAGTCGAAAGAGGAGGCGATTTGAAGCAGAAAAAGATCCAAATTGAACGTAGATAACAGGAACTCAATACTCGACGCCCAACGTACTACTTCCCAGCAATATTTATACTTATAAGGCTAGGAAGTAGTATTACTGTAATACATAGAGCCAAAACAAATGGAAGCATAATGATGGCCATACTCTTCCACCCAAACGAAATAACCGCTACAAAGATCTCAGAACTATGTGACTCACATTGTGCATGCGCATAATTAAAAGGAAGTTTTGGAGAGATTTCTATGATTATTCTCTATTGTCAGTTTGACATGACCTAAAGCGATATCTGGAAAAGATCGAAAGAACGCATAGATACCTAGGAAAAAAGAAAGTACTGATAGGAATTGATGCCAATGCCAAGGCAAAGCTCTGGTCAGATAAGACTGACAAGAGAGGAGAAGATCTTGAAGAACTCATCCTAAGCCTCGGCCTGATGGTCGCTAATAGCAAAAGTCAGTCCAAGACATACCGCAGTACAAAAGGTGAATCAGATGTAAATGTGATAATTCACACAACAAATCTGAGGAATCTTCTTAAAAACTGGTCGGTAATAAATTGAGACAGGACAACAAGCATCACAGACTAATTTTGATAACCATAAATCACTTTTTAGGTCCAGCTCCTTCTCTAGAAAAAATCTCAGAACCGAAATTTAATACAAGGAAGGCAGACTGAGAGGAATTTAAAAGATAATACGAAATTAAAAAAGGAGACTTAGCGAGACTACCACTATCAAATCAACTAGAAATTGAAACTTAAGTTTCAAAATGACAAGAGGCGATAATAAAAGCAGCGACTGAACCCGATTGCGATTGCTGCGCTTGGCAAATAGAAGCCGTGGCTGCAATGGCTGCGCGCTGCTGTTGATATATTCACGAACCTTTCTCCGTCTCTCTCTCTCTCTCTCTCTCTCTCTCTCTCTCTCTCTCTCTCTCTCTCTCTCTCTCTCTCTCTTTCGCATGCTTAAATAATGAGTGAATAATGCGCGCTCACTCTTCACCGATCCTTCGTTTTCTTTCTTCAGTCAGCACGCCAAGACATCCACTACACCTGGATAACAGAAAGCCAAGTATGAGTGCGTATGTACACACCCTCATAGCTTGGTAACAGCTATGAAACGGCGATCGAGAGCGGATGAAAGTAAAATCTAGTTAAAGAATCAATTTGCCATTATAAATTAAGTAGAAATAAAGATATTTGAGACCTTGTTTGAAAATTTAAACAACTAGTTCCATATCCTCATTTCTCCACATCCCTCTCCATTCCTCCATCCACCAATCCAAGCCTTAAAACTAGATATAAGAAAATTTGAAAGGAGTATCGAACCAATAAAATAAATTGCCGATAACTTCCGTTTTCTCATGTAATAAGAATATACAGAGAAAATTTTCTAACATCCTCTCCTGGAAGTTTCAAAACACCTGGGAAAGCAGAGAATAATCCGTTGCGATTAAGAAATAATTTTTTTCACAAGCTGAGAACCAATCTTTATCGTATGGGACTCATGCCGGATAAATTTTTTTTAAGGTTACTTCTTTTCGGTTGGGCTATAAGTTTTCAAACGCGTGTAAAGGCATAATTTTTAGGCGCAATTCAAAGTTTTATCGGGAAATTCATTGCGGCAGTCTTTGTCACGGATTTCGGCAATAGTTAATAAGTTGTGTTCTCCAAGCCGCCAAGCCACCAAGCTACCGATATCTAAAAGGGCAAAAATGAATAATATTAGTCAAGTAGAAAGGGTAACGAATTAATTTTATGATTAATTCGGAAATGACACAATGAGACTATTATTGTCGTTTATTAATCAGTAAGTAGGCATTTGTTATTTGTAAATCGACTAACAAGGAAGATAAGGGAAGTGTGTGGAACCGATTCCAATGAAACTGTGATATGTTGTAGAGATTAAAAAAATAAGTGACACGTACTTTTTTTATGTGCTAATAAACGGTTTAAAGGGACGAAAACTATCTCCAAAGTTCGATCCCAAAAACACCATTTTTTTAGTATATCTCCTTTTCTATACAAAATTTCTTTCTAAAAACCACTGGTAAATGCTTATTACTGAATAAAAGTATCATACAGTATACTAAAGTGCGTTGGAGTGGTATCCCTTATTTTTTTAGAGGGCTAAAGTTATTTTTTTCTTCAATTTTTGTCTCGAAAAAATACAAATTTAATCCTAGGTCAATAAAACTTATATTGTCCTAAAGGGCATTGAAAACTAAAGTTGACGTGTTTCGGCTTTTTTGTTTTTGTATGGTATAGAGGGGGTAAGTTACCTATAGATAATTTTAATTCGTATTCGAGTAAAGCACCGTAGATTTCAACGGAATTTCGGTCGATTATAAATTTTCAGAAAAACAAGAGATAAACATTATTTTATATAGTGATAAATGTTTAAAGGGGTTGAAAACAACCCCTGAAATTTGTCTTTAAAGTACATTTGTCAGGGTGTCTCTATTTCTACGTAATAAATTTCCAAATTCAACTGGAAATTGATTATTACTATCCAACAAAATTATGCACCGTACCAATCTTCAAGGGGTTGCATCCCCTAACTATAGTAGATGTGGTTGTTAAAAAAAATTTTTTTTTCTAAAAAAACTGAAAACGAAATTTAACAATACTGTTACTGTTTCATTTGAAATGACGTTGAATACTAAAGTAGACTGATATAGATAAATTACCCTTAATTTTCATTGAAACGAAATGCCGTAGATATCTGATTTATGTGATATAGTAATATATTAGAGGTCAAAACTTTCGACTGACACTTATCTGTTTTTATATAAATAAATCGTTTATTGTACTAGAAACTACTGTAACGGTCCAGTCTGATTTCTCTCCTATTTTCCTCTGCAAAACGGCAACCCGTCACACACGAGACTATTAAAGAAAAGCGGTAATTGAGCGTAGGCGCTTTTCTCACATATATGCAAATGTGTTAGGGCAACTCTGCGAAAACATTACCATATAAGAAGCGTGACGTCACGACCGTGGGAAAATTTATTGTTTACAACAGAAAATCGTCAATTATAAAGTTTTTTAAACGAACAAAAGTATTTCTTAGTTAAATTTGATGCGCTGATCCTGAAATTCATGTTGTTATAACTCTCAAGTCGATATTTGTTAGTCAAATCTAATCTACAAGTTAATGTTGTTAGTTATTTTGCAATAAACAACGATATTGTTATTTCAAGCATGCGATTACAACCTCGACGTATTGAAACAGAAAAGCAAGAATTTGACACTTTGATAACTAATTATTCACTAAGTTATCAATAAATAAACAATTTATAATTTTTTTAAACAATTAAAATAACACTGTTAGATAGCAAATCGATCATACGTATCTGTAAAATTGATGATTATGATTGTCACTAATTTGCTGATTTTTAAACCGCTAAAAAAGAAATTTGCAAATCTGTTTTTTAATTATTATTCAAAATTAGAGAGCAACATTAATCATCTTTTATTTGAATAACATTCTTCTAACCACTAGCGATTTTTTCATGTAAAAATTTTCCATAATTTTATTGTAAAAGTGGCGTAATTTGATTATTAAATTGTATAACTTATAACTTTGAAAGGCGATTTTTCCTCGAGATGGAATTTATGTCAAAAAAATCATCATTTCAAGTTTAATTTTTTAAATCGCATAATTGCAATTTCGATCGAGCCATTTTGCGATAAAACATGTACAAAATTTGCGTCAATGACAAAAATAGCGTTGTAAGGGCTACCAAGCGTAGAAAGGAGCCCATTTCGCATGTATAAATTCGCTCGTCGCTGCGGCAGGAGGACTCACTTTCCTACCTTGCTTAGCAGCGCGAGCACTGTTGTAGAAATAAAGCCTCAGCTATTTCCTGAGACGAATTTCTTGTTCAGTGGTTAGCCTGTTAAACTCCCATCCTACAGATCTCTAAGCGCTCAACTCATGAGACTATCTCTCTCATGAGAAAAAAGCAGCCTTAGATATCTTCCCTCCTGAAATACATTTGCTGTGGAGAGATTAAATCGAGCAGTGATCGCGGCGCTGTCGGGCCTCTCCCCGATAGATGCGATTGCTCTCAATTGCATCTCGAAACGATTCATCGAGTTGGTAAGCCTCGTGGTTTGCTGCTCGAAAGATTTTATTTTTATTACTTAGATTACGCGCGTGTCAACTTCTTACTTTTCTCGGAGACGTATTTGCGAATTCAATATAAAGAGTCCGAACTATTGTTTTTATAACGCGAGATAGATTCAAACGTTACACTACTCTAATGTCAATGTTTGTACATAGTTATAGTAGTACCTTCATAGAATCTGATTTTTTATATCCTTGCGTGATATTTTTTGAATTTTTAATCTCCTTTTGTAATGACGACTAAATAGTATTCTATCGACTTCGAAATTCAACAAAATTCGATATACGGTCCAATTAAATTTGAGCCATGGTAATATAGTAAATGATGCCTGTAGAAAATTATTATTATTTTAATAAATTAAAAATATCTTTTTTTTCTTTAATTATTTAAATAAATTTTTATTGGTTTACAGTATTTCTATTTATTAGAAGTTTTATATGTTGATATTACATTATAATTTTATTATCATATAATATTATAATTTTTATAACGAGTGCGTTATGACTCGTTATGTCTCTCTCTCCCCTACACAACAATAAATGTATCGTTCGGTTACATAATTTATCCCATTATCATGTGACCCTACTTTCAGTAGCCAGGAGCAGGTAAGTGGGACAGAGAGCGCGAGCTAAGATGCCCGCGAGGAAGAAAGGTAGAGAGAGAGAGCTACGCGCCCCCCACGCGTCATTGGCCAATCACGCATCGCGACATCCCACGGCACGCGCGAGGGCGCGAGAGAGCGCTGACCGGCCGAAAAGCCGGCAGAACAGAGAGCGACCTTCCGATTGAGCGCACGTGCCTGCCTCGGTCAAGAGAGGACTTCGCCGACGCGCAACCGATCGCCTCGCGACCACCCCGTTACGCTCCCCCGCGACCGAAACCGGGCTTGTGCTCGCACGTGTGTGTGTGTGTGGACGGTGACCGTGACTGTTGCCGCGGGCCAGCTTTTGCTGCCCGCTTCCCGCCGGCGCCACGCGCCCCAGAGCGGACGCCTCCTGAGACTGCCGAGCCGTCGCACCTGTCGCCGATCGAGCCAAAGCCACCGAGCAACGCTTCAACTTGTAAGTGCTAGCTCGTACCTCTCTCTCTCTTGTGCTCGCTGAGCGCTTCTCTCTCTCTCGCTTGCGCTGCGCTGCGCCTTTTTGTATTCTACTACTACATTATTGCAAACATGAACTTCACAATTCGTTGCACATGAATCTCCAAAAGTAAAACCTACGAGGTTATCAAATTCCTTCTGTTTATTTACAAGGTATCCACTTTTGTACCACGCATACCTGAATAAGTTTTTATAACGTGAGGATGAAAACTAATTATGGACTAATAATTGTAATTTTATAATATTATTTCTCTTATGCAACTCTAATTCATCGTTGATATAGCTAACACTATCTGAAAATGGCTTAACAAAATTTTTCCAAGTACGGAATCCAGAAACATCTATTGGCTGGATATTTCCAGTAGTTTCGATGGGTTATTAGGTTATTGGATTATTTGTTTCAGATGTACCGTTTTATCATGTAGCATAGCTTCCTCTACAGCTACTGGACAGTGATCGCTCCACGTATCAATTAATAGGATTGTTGTAGGTCCCATATTGGGAAAATATACTTCTTTCAACCATATTTTGAAGAAACCTATAAATGTCCTTTTAATATTTCATATTTACAATACATGAAAAATTATTTGACCTGGATTCAGTTTTCCAGATTTTGAAGCGGCAACATGCACGTTTTTAGGTGTGAATATTTTTTGTGATACGGTTGGTCCAAAATCCCCGGTACGTTCTTGCAATACCAAAAATAAAGTTGGTAATAGTTCTCCGTCTGCTGATATCGTTGGTTGCACGGTGGACCTATAGGTACTCGACGATACAGATTGTACAAGACATTGTACTTGTTTCTCCCCTTTAATTGCTAAAATATGGCCAGAGTGCATTTCTAATTGAAAACCGCTCTAATCTAAATTAAAGGTATTCTCAATACTTGATTAATTAATTGGTTAACATTTGACAAAAATTCTGCCTCTTTTATTTGCAATTCTTTTCTATTTTCTATACTTTTTTTATTATAAATTTATTTATTTTTCTAGACACAATTCTGTGAGCTTTCTTAAATTTTGCAACCTATCACTTAGAAGTTGTAAATTTTATATCTTCATTTCCAATTAATTTTTGAGCGTAAAGCCCATCTTCTCAAATCATTGTCATGAATTATCAAACCAGATTCGAGAGCCGCGTTAAAATTTTCTAAATTATATTCCTCAATTCTTGCAAATTTCTCTCGATATGTACCACCTTGATTAATTTGGTGTACACAGCGACGTATTTGTGTTTCAGATATGACCTTGCGGAAATGATTTTGTACCATTTAAAGAGAAAGATTTTTTCTTTTTCCGGTTCTCCAAAAGTCGAAAGATCTTTTCTTAAATTCAAATCTCAATGGCTCATTTTGGCTAGTGCATTTATTTGCAGGAAACTCAGGATCCTCAGGTAGTGTATGCACATTTTGTTACTCGACAATATATGCGTTAGAGTCTTTGAACTTTTCTTGAAAATCTAAAGATTCTTCCATAATCATATCTATGTTATCATCTACTTCAAGTAAATCTAATAGTATCATCTGGAAATAATTTTTTATTTCAATTTCCTTGAGATTGTAAGGACTTTCTTGAATAGAGAGATTGAAAGTAAGACAAAAGCATATTTATCACATTTAACGGATTAACTTTCATTTTCAATGCTAAAAATTCATAAGGTGTTCATGACAGTATGGATACATATTGATAGAATCTTTTAGACTTACCAAATAAATGATCATAATTGATTTGTGAAGAATTTTAGCTGCACGTATTATGCTCTTTGAGAATTTTAAATAGTCAAAAGTTATCTCTATTTCTATACTTTTAGGCAAAATTTTTTTGTAAGAACACACAGAAATAAGCTTGTTATGGCCGATTCTATCTCAAATCATATGGAGCTCCATGGGCACCCATGAGCAAACCACACCAAACTATTTTTTTGAGATTCTATGATGAAAATAAAGCGACACGTATTTTTTTTTTTGCCTTAGACGCATATTTGATTTAATATTGAATTTTGAAAATTCACTTCTAAAATTCAAAGTTAAAAAAAAATGTTGAGAGTTGGATTTCGACTTTCTACTGCTCGGTCATTATTAGTCCAAATCGGATGAAACTTTTTTCATATTGTAGCAAAATTGAAGACCTTCAAATGTACGTGATCAAAAATGTGCATAAATGCATTTTACAGAAGATTATGCACTTTTGCATAAAAATTGCATCCTGTAAAAATACCGATTTATCTCAAAAAGGCCATCTTTTTTTTGGCCCATTTTTTTTTGTAGATTCGTTGTACCATCGTGTTCAAACGTATACCAGTCCGGTTTCCGGTTTTTGCTTTTTTATGGAAAAAAAAAAATAAAAAAAAAATTTTTTCTTCCGTGTCGAAAATTTGAATAATCTACGTAAATGTATGTTACTTCTATAAAAAAAAACTGTAAATCATTGAACGCTTATGTTTACAAACACTTCCGCATTCTTTGAGTACGCGAGTACTATCCACATACGCATATCTGGAATTTAACGACAGTAGAAGCTTGGCTTTCTTGTAGTTATCATGTCTACTCTCGAAAATTATTCTGCAAAGAGACTGAAATGCCCCGATTATTTTCAAGTTCACAAGAAGTGCGTGTATCAAAGTAGAACATTGAACTTTCAAGTTGTGGGTGATTACGCAGGATTTTTGCAAACAAAGTTTGCAGATGAAAGTATAACTGCTAACAGTAGTGTATGTAGTAATTGCTACAAGCGTATTTACAGAGCTCATAATGATAGTGTAGATCATAATGATACGGTTGAGATCCCCGATTCGGTGGAAGTGAATGTGATTAACGTTGGTGGTGATAGTGAGTTTGAACTGGATTCTTCTGTACATGAATTCAATAATGCAGTTATTTCAAAATTGGAAAATCCAGTATCGCCTTTGCGAAAAAAAGGAAATCTTTCCCACATGAACATCGAAACATATGTTCTTAAAAAAAAAAGACAACTCGTGTCATCGTTTACTAAAGCTACGAGCCGGAAGTTAAGAAAAATATATGATACACCACTTGAGGAAGAGCAAAGCTATTTGGGTCATATGTCCAAAGAATTAAAGGATAACGTAGCTAAAGCCTTTGATATAGTTGTCGGAATATTTCAGACAAGATCAAGCTCTTGTCCATTATAGCTCCTATATTATCTAAATGCCAAATCTTATCTTTGTTTCTACAAGTTACGGCTTACATGGTTGATAAAGCAAGAAAAATTTCTTCAAATGAAGGTAACTTTATTTTTAAAATATTCAAAATTAGATATTTTTGTTGACAGTTTATTCTAAAAGCAGAAGTTTTATTGTGTAATTTTCGATTATAGGAATTTACAGTGAACCAGATCGCTATAATGGACATCCATTAGAAAAAGAAACAAGTGAAGTAGTCATGCAATATTTTTTGAACGATGATTTTAACTGCTCAAGACAAAGTCCTAACAAATGTGACGTTATTACTGTGATTGAACATGGGCAAAGGGTGAAAAAAGTTAAACGTTTTTTAACTAGGAGTATGAAGGAAGTATACAAAGTTTTCAAAGAAGACAATCCTAGTATAAAAATTAGCAAATCAAAATTCTACTCAATGCGCCCAAAATATGTACTAATAGATCCAGTGAACGATGTATGCTTATGTATTTATTGTGCAAATTTTGATCTACTTCTCATTGCTTTGAAAAATTTTATTGGGCAAACAAGTACTAGTCTTTCGAGTATGCGCTCTGAAATTTTATCAAATGTTGTTTGTTCAGTCCCTACAGAGTCTTGTAATTTTCAAGAATGCACTTCATGCCCTGGCGCTAATGGCATCACATTCGACAAATTAAAAATTGACGAATCTGAGGTAGATAATGAAATATCATTTGCATTTTAGAGTAAAGGTACTCTAGAAATGAGAACGGTATCTATTGCTACGTTCAAGGAAGAGATTGCAGAGCATACCATCAAAATTATTTCTCACTTAAGGATTAAGGAAATACAAAGGTTAGAAATAAAATCTGAAAAAGAAGCAGTATCAAAAAACTGTCGATGGTTATTGATGCATATTGATTTTGCTGAGAATTGGACAGTAATTTTGAAAAATCCCGTTCAAGGAAACCACTGCGTAAACAAACAGATTTCAATTTTTACTGCAGTTATTTATGTAGGAAATATGGTGAAGAGTTTTGTTGTTGTCAGCGATGACCAAAAATATGATTTTTGTCATGCTTTATTAGCGATGAAAAAAATTATTGATATAATTGAAAGCACAGTTAGTGAAGACAATATTGTACTGGAGTCGATCACCATATTATCAGACGGTGCTGCAAGTCATTTTAAAAATCGTTTTCAGTTGCATGAGTTTCGAAAAGGAACTATTAATAAAAAATGGATATTTTCTGCAACCGGTTATGGGAAAGGTGCTGTTGATGGTTTAGGAGATTTAGTAAAACATTATGCAACGGTACATAATTTACGTTCTTCCGAGATCGACGCTATTCAATGTGCTGAAAAATTTGTTGAATATGTTCAAAGCTATACTACTTCAATACAGTTAATACACCTAGAATCTGAAGAACTTCAAAATTTTCGTAACGAGAAAATTGAAGATAGGAATAGTTCCATGAAATTCGATGGTATCCAAAAGATGCCACATGTGGAAGTCTGAACCATCCAATGGGAAGAGCAAGTGTTATATCGCTAGAACTGCAGTACATGAATGGATTGAGATGGAGAAAAAAGTACAAATGACTAAAAGGAAAGTCAAGGTGAAGAAAACTTCGGCTAAAAGAGGAAAATATGGTCAAGTACGTCAAAAGAAAAATAAAGTTTTATCAGGAAAAGTTAAGAAAGTGAATAACAGGCGAAAAAAGAAAAATAAATAAAGAATAGATTCAAGATATATTAAAAAATAAATGTGAAACATTATTTTATTTACTTTTGAACCTTTTTTTTTTATAAAAGTAATATACATTTACATAGATTATTCAAATTTTCGACACGGAAGAAAAAATTTTTTTTTTATTTTTTTTCTCCATAAAAAAGCAAAAACCGGAAACCGGACTGGTATACGTTTGAACACGATGGTACAACGAATCTACAAAAAAAAAATGGGCCAAAAAAAAGATGGCCTTTTTCAGATAAATCGGTATTTTTACAGGATGCAATTTTTATGCAAAAGTGCATAATCTTCTGAAAAATGCATTTATGCACATTTTTGATCACGTACATTTGAAGGTCTTCAATTTTGCTACAATATGAAAAAAGTTTCATCCGATTTGGACTAATAATGACCGAGCAGTAGAAAGTCGAAATCCAACTCTCAAAATTTTTTTTTAACTTTGAATTTTAGAAGTGAATTTTCAAAATTCAATATTAAATCAAATATGCGTCTAAGGCAAAAAAAAAATACGGGTCGCTTTATTTTCATCATAGAATCTCAAAAAAATAGTTTGGTGTGATTTGCTCATCGGTGCCCATGGAGCTCCGTATGATTTGAGATGGAATCGGCCTTATACGTATTCATATAGAACCATAATATAATTCGCAAAAATCTATATTTTGTATAAGTATTGCAACGGTAGTCGATTTAATTAATCAAACCGTTCGCGATTCTGCTTCTCACGCGTTAGTTCTAACAAAGAGAGAGAGAGGGGGGCGCGCGATCTTTTGAATAAGCAGTTACGCCTCAGCTGTGAACGCGAATTTACCGCCGATTTATGTCGCACTTTGTTTTCGTCGAATAATTAGTTTTCTGGGACAATTTCGTGCGTGAGTGCAACGGTATTTTCGAGGTAAAAAGCAGCAGCAAGTAGCAGTGCAGAAGCAGCAGATTGTAGCTAATTGGAGGCAGTACAAGACAGCGCAGCTGATTAATCGAGGGGCAGCGGCAGTTGATAATTTTGCATCAACAATTACGGCTGATCACCGTAATTGCACCGCATGGTAGGTGCACCTTACGTCACTATAAGTGATACAAAATACATTCGGTATTTTGTCTATTCGTGTTAGCGTTATTTTTTGTATTCGCGTCGAGCGTTAGTTCGCGGTAGAATTCGAATCTTCTCTCTCTCTCTCTCTTTCTCACCGAATATAACTAATTGTAAAATCCTATTCGCGTGCGTTAGTCTTTCAACCCTACAAAGACCGTAGTGATTTTCATTAATTAAAATCTGTTAAATTTATTCGCCGTTTTCGTCATTTAATTTTCCTAGTAGCTTAAGTAATTGAAAAAGGCTTAGGTTTTAATCCGATTACATCTAGGGGATTAAGAAGATTAGGAGTAAAGTCACTCACACTTAAAACTCATCGAGTATCACAAAACACGTGACTTAAGGTGAGTTAAACTCCGTTTGATAGAAGACAACTAGGATAAATCATCTGACGTTAAGACGAATACACGTACTATCATACGTGTTTAACGGAGCGGTGGTTTGCTCTGCATCGTGGGAGTTTGTTCTTAAATAAATTTCCCATTTTTCAGATAACCCCCCCCCCCCCGTTACAGTATAGATACAAAATTCTACATAAAACTAACTTATTTGTTCCAAAACTTTCATGCAAATCAATTTCTCTATTCAACCTTTCTTTCTTCTCAACAAATTCTCACAAGAAATAAACTGTTTGAATACTGGAATAACTATTTAAGTAGTATTTAGAATAATAGTTAAAATAATGTTTTGAAAAAAATTGGGCAAATGATTCACAACGAAATGTTCAACTCGCTCGCGAGAAATCGTAGCACTGACTGCTACAAAAGAAAATAGGCATTGTTTGTAAATATCTAAATACACGCAGCAAAAAAATATTCTATAAATACATGCATGTATAATATATATGGCTGCTCGACAGGATCGGATACGCGACAATTGTATGGAAATTAAATTAACATCGGATTCTTTATATTTGAGTGTTACTATTATCAAGATCCATAATTTACATAAAAAATTAAAAGCCAATATAGAACTGCCAAAGTTACGATAAACACCAAATAAGTCAGTCTATCTAATATATTTTTCTAATTATAAAGATAGAAAAAACATCGTATAGTATATATATCATATAATATATAAATCGTATAATATATCGTATATATCACAAATAAATTCCTTATTCAATTCTTTCATGCAACCACAGATATGATTTTAATTATGGTACAGCATTGAAAAAAAGCGAATGTTTATCAAGAAAATTATTTATATACAATATTTATTGATAGTGTACCTGTTTTATCGTGTATATGTTCATTTTTTATATAATATAAAAGTATAACTTGATAGCTCTAAAATGGTATTTATAATTAACAATAGTACTTGTGACTTTTCAGAAATTTCACATTAAAAGATTTAGGGTTGAAAAATTTTAATTCAAAAATAATTATTTTAGCTAATTAAAACTACGATGTATTCACCTCGAAAATCTCTTCAAAAAGTCGATCACATTGAAAAATAATAAATTATAACAATCAATAAAGTACGGTTTTTACCAATAAACTTTTCGAGTAGATTTTATTCTTCTAGAAAATTAATCATTGCATTTAAAACACGTCAGTATTTTTTGACTTTCTATAATATATTACTATATCACATAAATCAGATATCTGCGGCATTTCGTTTCAATGAAAATTAAGGGTAATTTATACATATCAGTCTACTTTAGTATTCAATGTCATTCCAAATAAAACAGTAACAGTATTGTTAAATTTCGTTTTCAGTTTTTTTAGAAAAAAAAATTTTTTTTAACAACCACACCTACTATAGTTAGGGGATGCAACCCCTTGAAGATTGGTACGGTGCATAATTTTGTTGGATAGTAATAATCAATTTCCAGTTGAATTTGGAAATTTATTACGTAGAAATAGAGACACCCTAACAAATGTACTTTAAAGACAAATTTCAGGGGTTGTTTTCAACCCTCTTAAACATTTATCACTTGTAACGGGGGGGGATCTTGCAAAAATGGGAAATTTATTTATAAGCAAACTCCCACGATGCAGAGCAAACCGCCGCTCCGTTAATCACGTATGTAAGTACGTGTATTCGCTTTAACGTCAGATGATTTCTCTTTGTTGTCTTCTATCAAACGGAGTTGAACTCACCTTAAGTCACATGTATCGTGACACTCGATGAGTTTGAAGTGTGAGCGACTTTACTCCTTCTCCGCTTAATCCCCGAGGCGTAATAGGATTAACACCTAAGCCTATTTCAATTTCTTAAACTATTAGGAAAATCATATGACGAAATCGGCGAATAAGTTAACAAAGTTTATTCATAAAAAATCTATACAGTCTTTGTCGGGCCGAAAGACTGACGCACGCGAATAGGATTTACAATTAAATAATTTTCCGGTGAGAAAGAGAGAGAGAGAAGATTCGAATATTGGCGCGATCTAACGCTCGGCGCGAATACAGAATTATCAACGCTAACGCGGCTGAGCAAAATAATAAATATATTTTGACATGCGATAATAAAGGGAGGTGCACCTACCCTGCGGTGCAATTACGGTGATCAGCCGTAATTGTTGATGTCAGCAAAATATCAACTGCCTCCGGTCCTAGGTTATCAGCTGTGCTGCCTCGTACCACCTATCAGCTGCAAACTGCTTCCAAAGCCCCGTACTTGCTGTAATATCGCTATCACACTCACGCACGAAATTGTCACAGGAAAACTATTATTCGGCGAGAAAAAACAGTGCAAATAAAATTCGGCGATATCTACACGTATCAACAGCTGAGGCGTAACTGCTAATTTAAAAGATCGCGCGCCCCCTCTCTCTCTATACTTAGAACTAACGCGTGAAATTCAGAATCGCGAACGGTGCGATTAATTGAATCGACTACCGTTGCACACTATATAAAATAATGTTTATCTCTTGTTTTTCTGAAAATTTATAATCGACCGAAATTCCGTTGAAATCTACGGCGCTTTACTCGAATACGAATGAAAATATTCTATAGGTAATTTACCCTCTATTCCGTATAAAAACAAAAAAAGCCGAAATACGTCAACTTTAGTTTTCAATGTCCTTTAGGACAATATAAGTTTCGTTGAACTAGAATTAAATTTGTATGTTGTCGAGACAAAAATTGAAGAAAAAAATAACTTTCGCTCTCTTAAAAAATAAGGGATGCCACCTCTCCGGACCTTGATATGCTGTATGATACTGTTATTCAGTAACAAACATTTACCAGTTGATTTCAGAAAGAAATCTTGTATAGAAAAGGAGATATACTGATAAAACGGTTTTTGTGGTTGATCTTTGGGGGTAGTTTTTGCCGCTTTAAAGCGTTTATTAGCACATAAAAAAATACATGTCACTAATTTTTTATTCCTTTACAACATATCACATTTTCATTGGAATCGGTTCCACACACTTCCCTTACCTCCCTTGTAAAAAGTAAGATATTGTTAAGTTTATCGATATTGTTAAGGATTATCAAATTTGAAAATGCAATAAGCGTTGCTAAGCGATTTATATTTATATTCTATCCTGATTGCTGTTATTGTTGACATTTTAAGTTCTAAAAAAAGCTGTATTCAAGCTGTAAAATTTTGTTCAGAGGATTGAGTAAAGCTTTTTCCATTTTTTGCGGTTTGTGACAATTCATCTTAATGACTTTTGGACTTTATAATGTATCAGATATTTTCGAACGATTGTTGGAAACATTATTTCAAAATTTCTTAGATGATATTTGTTTAATTTGTTTAGATGATATTATGGTTATAGCAAAATCATTCGATAAAATTCTTATTAATCTACGAATAATTTTCACGAGAATGAAGTGCCAATTTAAAACTAAATAGAAAAAATGTGTTTTCTTTCATCGAGAAGTTAAATCTTTAGGTCACATTGTTTCAAAAAATGGAAAATGAACAGATCTTGAAAGGATAGAAGCTGTGATAGCTTAACCGATTCCTTCTACTAGAAAACAGGTGAAAAGTTTTACAGATTTCTGTTCTTATTATGGGAAATTCATAACTAGTTTTCCTTCTATTGCTAAAGTTCTTTACCAGTTAACTGAAAAGGAAAATATATTTGTCTGGACACCGCATTATCAAAAGTCTTTTTCAGGTTTAAAGGAGGCTGTTTTGACTCCACCTATTTTAGCTTTTCCACAAATAGATCCACCTTTCATATTAGATGTAGGCGCATCCGATCATCATATAGGAGCCGTTTTATCACAGGTTCAAGGTAGTTAAAAAAAAAGTAATTAGGTATATTTTAATCGTATTTTGTTTAAAGCTGAAAGGAAGTAATGTGTAACTCATCGGAAATGATTAACTGTAGTAGATTTAGTACAATATTTTTATCATTACTTGTGAGACAATCCTTTCTGTATTTGTACTAACCACTCAGCATTAACATGGCTTTCTTTAAAAATTTAGATGGTCAAATTGCTTGCTGGATAGGAAAATTAGATCAATACGATTTTAAAATTTTACATCGCAAAAGTAATTCCCATAGGAATGCAGGTGGTCTTTCTAGGCGACCTTATAATAATTTTTCTTATAGATTATTTTAATATAGAATCTAAGTATGTTATTAATCTAAGTATAGTGTTAATAATTCTGTAGGATTCATCATTTTGAATGAGATGCCCTAAATGGTTTGAAAAGATCGGTAATCTCAAGATGACATAATTAGAGCTATTTTAGATAGTAAAAAGAAAGGGTTTAAATTATCATGGCAAAACATTTCTTCAGAAGCTAAATTTCCAAAAATATATTTGTCACAGTGGGATACATTAGTTAATTAAGAAAATTTTTTATACACAGAGTGGATTTCATTCAATCTTAAAGATAGGATTCTTCGATTGATTGCTACTAGAAATTATATTAACACTATTTTAAAAGAAGCTCATAATTCACCAAATCGTGGCCATTTCAGCATAAATTAATTTTTTTATTTATTAATCAGAATGTGTACATTAATTACGAGGTCGTAATAAATATACATACTTTACAAAATTATAATAATTGGTATTTGCTGGTTTAGATACCTACTATTAAATAACAAAAAAACTTAAAACTAAACAATAATTGTTGTTTCCACTTAAACAATAGTAACTTTGACTTTACTATAGTATGTCAAGTAGGAAATTAATAATTGCACTTATTGTCATTAATGCACTTTTTTTTTACACTTCTTTACCAGTATCTTATGAGCATATGTCTAGCTGTATATTGTACGGTCCCCTGATTGCGTTTTTGTTTAGTACATATACTATCCTTTCTATTTAGTCGAATCTTGCCGGACAGGTAAGTCCTATTGCACAAGTTGCTCGATAATGAGGGGACATGTCTTGATGTTGGTGGAATGAGTAGCATTTGCAATTGAATGTGAAGACTATGTTGTCAACAACTAATAGATCTTTGAATTTAGATTGCAGTTTTAATCCGTATATTGAATTGTTAAACTTTTGTATTCCTTGCCTGCCTCTGTCAAAATAGAGTACTATTTTGCTATGTTATTTCCAAAGTAATTGATGTCGCCATAGATTATCCTGTAACAATATGGTTGTTGTAGTTTTGCTTGGAGCAGACGCAGCTTTGTTTGTAATGCTTTGATGTTGTTAATTTCCTTCATTTCATCTATTATGTCAAAAACGTTTTCTATAGGTTCATATTTGTATTTGTTGCTTATTGTTGATATAGTTGAAGTATCTGGTTCAGAATGATTTGCTTTTACGAAAGTAATTGGTTTAAAACCTATTTGCATGGATTTATTGTAGTTATCAAGGTTTACTTTTTGTTTGAGTTTTATTTTGTTTTTGTTTTGGTTTACCAAATCAAATGCTAGTTTTTATAATTTGCTTTAATTTTTCTGTATATAATTCCTTTGCTTATATACAATTCCTTTGCTTTTCGGTTTTGGTAAAGATATAATTTAGGTATATGAATTTTTTTAAATATTTGTTTCTTTGTTTTGTCTTTCTTTAGTTAATAATTCATTTAAAAGAGAATTTTTTTCTTCTGTTTCTGTATATAATTTCTTGAGTAAATTGTTTTCTATTTTAAGAGTTTAGAGCTCGTCATATTCATCAAGAGTGGTGGTTTCTATTTCTTGCCCATTTTCTATTTGTTTTTCATGCACTATTTCATTAAGTTTCTCTTGTTTGATTTGTTCGCTACTTACAAAGTTTTAGCTATGCAATGAACTTACAAGCTTCTTCGCTGAGCTGGCCATATAGTAGCTTGGAGATTAATGCAAAGTCTGAGTGCTCCTGGCAGATTACAAAAGTATTGTTAATAACTTTGACTGGATTACTAGCGTTATATTTAGCCACAAATTCATTGATGATAAAACTTTCCATATAAATTAAAATAAATTAAGAAGTTCTTGGTTATGCGAGCACATAAAACTTTCCACACACAATGCACACAACTGCACCCACTTTGGTATTGAGGTGACACTTGTAGTTTTTATTTAGAGAGGCGTTATGCAGTTGTCCACCGCTTGATGCCATGATGACGATATGTAAATAAAATATTACTTAAAATTCTTAAAATATTTCCTAGGCTTCTTGAAAATAAGATGTTGAGAACTGATATAAATCTTGTCAGTATGTGTTGCAAAAAAGCCTTCTTTTGATAAAGAAGTATTCATTTGAAAAATTGTAAGTAGATATGGAGTCTCTTAAATTTATGTAGATCAAAGTCGTAACTTTGATTTAAAATTATTTAAAGATCTGTTTATTTTACTAGGTATTCATAAATCAAGAACATTATTACATCCGCAATGAAATGATCAAGTTGAAAGACAAAACAGAAGAGTACTTGAATATATATTAAAGTTCGTTCTAGATAATCAAAATAATTAGGATTGTTGAATTTTACTATACATTTTAGTTTACAAATTATCAGTACAAATGTCAACAATAGAAATCACTCCAGCAGAGATGTTAACTGGTGCTGACTTGAGGCTTCTCCTTGATTTAATCCGTGGATTTCCTCCTTCATTAAGCGATCATGTGTCTATATTTGTATCTTTTTGAGTTTTAAACGGTATTTTGCATATTAATTTATCATTTATTACTGCTCTGTAGATATCCTAGTTTGTTTTTTTATTATAAAGGGAACTATTCTTTCTTTTGATTTTAATTATTGAATCATAGTTCATAATAATTAGGGAGTGATTTGAGATTAATTCAAGGCACGATTTGGCTATTAGATGTTTAGGAAATTATTGCTAAATCTATTAAACTAGATAGTATATTGGTATCGGAGGGCCAGCATGCAGATTCGCCGATTGATATAGGTGTAAGATGTTCTCTTTGCATTACTGAATAAAGATATGCTCCTTTTGGATTTAGTGTTATCGAACCTGATCCCCATCGTGGATATTTTGTTTGGATCAATATCAATTAGTATAAGTAATGGTTTTAATTCAAGACTCCTTTGCACTAAGCCGTTAGCGTTTCAAATTACTATGTTTATTCTGATTTTCATTTAATTTTGTTTATTAGTGTGATGAGAAGATTGAGCATTGTGTCCATTCTTTGTATCAGCTGAGTCATAATATTTTCCAAATGACCGTTGTTATTGATTACTGTTCATTGAGCCTTGATTTGTTTGGGTTCTTCTATAGTAGGTAAATTAGAGAGGCCACAGATCAGGGGGGCCTCAGATCAGGAGGGCCTCAGATCAGTGATCTGAAGTGTATGAGCTGTAAAATCTCTTATGTTAGATCACGCCCGAGAGCCCCCCCCCCCCCCCCGCCGAATCTAAAATGCGTTTTAAATATTAAAATTTATTTATGTGTAATTGAATTTAATTCATTTATATAATTTCTGTATATAATTTATTCATGTGTATATGTAGTGCAGATTTAACTCACAAGGAAGGTACCCGAGGTGTACATCACCGATTTTCTTGAAATTGTGATATGTTGTAGAACATCAAAAAATATTCGACGCGTATTTTTTTATACGTGCCCATAAGCCCATTTAAGGGGTGAAACCCACCCTTGAAGTTCACCCCTAAAAACAAATTTTTTTTAATTTCTCGAATACAATTCGTAATTTTTTACTGAAACAAAGTGGGTAACACTTGTTATTGAAAAGCACATATTTATGCATTGTTTTTAGTCATCAGACTCGTAACCCCCGTTTTTTATTAATGAAAAACTATATTTGATGACCATTTTTTTCACTATACACATTCCAAAATCTGTTAAATCTTGACAAAATTAATTGTTTTATGCACAATAATCAAAAATAAAGTTGACCTGTTCCGGCATTTTCAAAAAAAAAATCCCTTGAGGGGGTGAGCTACCCCTAACATTTATACTATTATATTTCATTATTCCATTACGATATCATGGTGTAAATCTCTTGGATACTATTAAAATTGTTAAGTAGTTGATGTAGTTTGAAATTTTCTGAAATCAGCCCTTACAAATGAATTCATCCCTAAAACTCAATCTCAAGTATTATTTTTTCATTACTTGAAAATACCCTAGGACTATTCAGTGGCGTAAAACGTGTAATAATATTAGTGCACATCCTTGGTATTGAATTAGAATTCTTCACCCCACTAATGTATCAACCCCTATTTTTCAATAAAAAAATGACACCCTTTTCCATATGAAAATACTAGTTTCTTGAGTTTGACGAAAAAAATTTTGGCAGTATGCACAATATTCAAATACGAAATCGACTGTTCTCACCTTAATAAAAATAACCTATAATAAGGGGTGTACCAGCCCCACAGGAGATATTGTCGTATCTCTATGATTTTATTCTTTTTCTATGGGACTTTCAAAAGTAATAAAAAATTAATGATTCAAAGCAAGAAGAACTAACAAATTATCGAATAAATGCATACGAAGAATAAACGTATAAACGCTTGGAAAACAAATTAAGAGAAGTGAACAGCTTAAAATAACAAGATAAGATTAAATTTATCATTTTCTTGTTGTTGGTGTCGAGATCGGACGGTGGGAAAAACCTCAACGGTTAAATTATCGTCTTGCTATGATTTGGATAGATAAGACCTTTTTCGACGATGCGATCACACTCTTGAACTCACAATCAGCTCGCCAAAACAACACTCGAATACTCGATATTACCTCTCATCATCAGTCTTTAATCAGAGCTTCATCGAGCTCGTTTGAATCAGTATATTAATTGTGAGTGCAGTGTTCGTTGAATTTACAAGAAATTACATTGGAATCCAATAAATGTGCAACCAAATTTCAAACTTCAAATTTCATCAAAGTATAACATAGTATTTTGTAATTCGTACATATTAATTCTACCATATAATTTTTGGTCAATACTTATTTCCTGATTGTAAGTAAAATTTCCTTTTGCGTAAAATTTCTTAACGCGGTAATTGATAGATATTGTATACATGCCCTCGCCATTTTTCAAAAAACGCACAGAAATTGAAAGTACTCTATTTTACAGCTCTTTACAAGCCCTATCTAAAGAAACCATAAAAAATTATTTTCATCATTTTTTTACTCTACATTTTTGAATTAAATATTTTTCCGAAGAAAAAAGCTCAAAAATTTTCATACTCACATCGTATTTGACGAAAATAATTTTTTAATTAGTGATTTAGATATAGCTTATAAAGAGTTATAAAATGCAATACTTCATATTTTTATGTGGTCTTTTTCCAGAATTGGTGAGGGATCAAAGATGGACAAGAAATTTTGGAATTTTCAATATTCAATTATCGTTCGAAGAAATTAGAAATGAAATTGATACGTAATTGTCAGTGTAATGTTGATTTAAATGATATTAAAAATTATTGCCTGACTTTGTAAAAAAATATTCAAATTAATGCGCTTCGGATTTCATCATATAAAAAACAAATAATAATTATTATTTCTAGGTATTGGAAAAATGACTATTAATCCTATAAATGTTATACAATTATTATTATTATCTTTTCAAGCTATGAATATACAAGAAAGTCCCATTACTAAAGATGAAATTGCTTTGAAGGATAATATAGAAAAACTATTACTTGATTGTATAAATAACTTTGAGGATCCAGAATTCATTGTGGAATCTACATTAGCTTTTCAAGAACCATTTAAGGATACTGAAATGCATATTGTTGAAGATATTGATAAAATCTGGTCAGCGGATGTTGATGAACACTCACTAGTATGTACAGCGGATACAGAAGATCTATCTTGGGATTACAAACGAAAAGCTGTGGACTATTGGAGAAGCGGAGTTACGAAAAATCTCGCTCTGCAAACTATGCAGCATAGATTTCGAAAAGTCCAATCAATTACACAGTTGAAACAATGGGCGCATACTTTGAATAAAGGAGGCACTTATAAAGAAAAAATTGGAAGAATCAATAAATTTGTATTAGATAATTTTCAGTCGGCTTCCGATGCCGGTTATATAATTCACGATAGAGATTTACAAAAATGGGCATTACAAGCTCAGAAAATCGTTGGACATGAAGATATAAGGTTTAAAGCGTCACGTCATTGGCTACAAAATTTTAAAAAGGCTCACAGAATAGTCAGCAGAAAGATAAATAAATTCGTAACAAAAAAGACTGTTGAAGGGAGAGAATATTTACAAAAAACAGCTGATGATTTTGTTTCAGATGTGAAAAAAATAATTAAAAGCAAAGGTTTGGAATCAATTTACAATTCAGATCAGAGTGGATTTCAAATTGAAATGCACTCGGGAAGAACACTAGCTATTGAAGGCGAAAAGCAAATTGAATGTCTTGTAGAATCTGTAAGTTCGACGACTCACAGTTACACAATTCAACCACTCATTTCAGGTGATGGGAGACTGCTTTCCCTATTATTCATTGTTTTAAAAGAAAGTAAAGGAACCTTTGGACCGGTAGTAGAATCCAAATTATTCAAGCCATCAAATATTTACGTGATGCCTTCCGCTTCTGGCAAACTGACTTCAGGTATGATATTTATTATTGATGATTACAGTTTTTAACTTATGTCATGTGAATAAAAATGAGTTTTTTCAATGGTTACAGAACATTTCAAAACATGGCTGAAGGATGTGTATTTTCCCAATGTTGGGCATTCAAGTGTCTTATTAATTGATTCGTGGAGTGGGCATTGCCCTGATGCTGTAAAGGAAGCAGCACCTCCAAACAAAATTGTTGATGTAAAAATAATTCCAAAAGGAATAACAGGCAAAATTCAGCCACTAGATGCTTTCGGCTTCCGAGTGTGGAAAAATTACGTCCGTCGCTTCGAGGACAGTGTAACATTAATGAATGAGGATATAGAACTTCATAAAAGAAATAACATTATAAAACTCCAATCCTTGGTAAATAATCAATTGTCATCTCCTCGATACAATAACCTATTCAAATATTCATGGTATAAAAGTGGCTACGTTGAATCAAAGCCAGATAAATTTGATAACCCCGTAGATTTTAGTTTTGGTAATGATTGTAATGAGCGTTGTGAAGTTCCTGGTTGCTCTAACTCAGCAATTGTAAGATGCTCTTGGTGTAAGAAATCATTATGCTTGAAACATTTTTTTAATGATTATCATTATTGCCAGGAATATAAAAAGTAACATTAAAACTCGAAACTATTGAAATATTAAATTTAAAATTTTTTTGTACTTTGAATCATTAATTTTTTATTGCTTTTGAAAGTGCCATAGAAAAAGAATAAAATCATAGAGATACGACAATATCTCCTGTGGGGCTGGTACACCCCTTATTATAGGTTATTTTTATTAAGGTGAGAACAGTCGATTTCGTATTTGAATATTGTGCATACTGCCAAAATTTTTTTCGTCAAACTCAAGAAACTAGTATTTTCATATGGAAAAGGGTGTCATTTTTTTATTGAAAAATAGGGGTTGATACATTAGTGGGGTGAAGAATTCTAATTCAATACCAAGGATGTGAACTAATATTATTACACGTTTTACGCCACTGAATAATCCTAGGGTATTTTCAAGTAATGAAAAAATAATACTTGAGATTGAGTTTTAGGGATGAATTCATTTGTAAGGGCTGATTTCAGAAAATTTCAAACTACATCAACTACTTAACAATTTTAATAGTATCCAAGAGATTTACACCATGATATCGTAATGGAATAATGAAATATAATAGTATAAATGTTAGGGGTAGCTCACCCCCTCAAGGGATTTTTTTTTTGAAAATGCCGGAACAGGTCAACTTTATTTTTGATTATTGTGCATAAAACAATTAATTTTGTCAAGATTTAACAGATTTTGGAATGTGTATAGTGAAAAAAATGGTCATCAAATATAGTTTTTCATTAATAAAAAACGGGGGTTACGAGTCTGATGACTAAAAACAATGCATAAATATGTGCTTTTCAATAACAAGTGTTACCCACTTTGTTTCAGTAAAAAATTACGAATTGTATTCGAGAAATTAAAAAAAATTTTTTGATGTTCTACAACATATCACAATTTCAAGAAAATCGGTGAGGTACACCTCGGGTACCTTCCTTGTCAGTGAAAAAAATGAGCAGACACTATGGGGAATCGAACTCGCGTCCTACAGATCGATAGACCGTAGCTTTAACAACTGAGCCACGACTGCTTTTAGCTGTTGATAGTTCGTTCTGTGTAATAGTATGTTATCTACACAGTCGAAGTGACTAAAACGGTGTACCCGTTAATCCGTGTGTGTGTGTGTGTGTGTGTGCGATTTAAGATCACGCACATTATAATTTTATATGCTTAAATGCATAAATATTTATATATATTTTATATATATATATATTGGATGCACAATTAATCACAACATATGCATGCATATACTGATTATTAATTAATGAAGTAGAAGAGCCGTGCATAAGCCATTCGATGCGCGTTATATCGATGTTGAAGTTTTCGATGATTGCTTGCTAATATTGTTGTTTGGATGACGGCATTTAAATCACTGCTCAATCGTGTGAGAATTAGTTCATGTTTCATGTTTACCAATATTTTTCGATAATCTTCAGCGAATCCGAGAATAATGTTTAAAGTTTTAATCGAAATATCCTTCCTCGTTGATTATTTTCTGATTATTTTCTGTTATCTATCCGGCATTTTTAACAATCTAATTTTGACTTGGATTAAGTGATAGCCAATTTTTCATAATAGTTGTTAGACCAATGTTTTTGCATTTATCGATTTCCATTACATGTAGCTCATATCTAGTTTCATTAAACAAGTGACAGATAGCGTTGTTCACAAATAAAGTATTCGTTAAGACTGCATTCTTTTCGTCGCACAATCTAGCACAAATAGGCAATGAGCTACGAGATGGTAAAAGACACAAGTCTTGATGTTGGATTGATATGCAAATTTCATCGCTATTTTTGAAAGATGTATTGGTATACGATTGATGAGTATGAATCTCATAATGAGCCAAGAATTCATCAAAGGTGACAGGTGACTGTATTTCTAAAACGTTTTCCATTATTTCGTTGAAAGCAGCAAAAAAAAATGCAATTTACTTTCCACCAGCAAGTACATTAAAACCGAGACTTTTTAGGAACTTTATGCTTTGATGTGTCATTTCTTTCGCTTTTCGATGACGATTGACACTCGGAATTCGCCGTGTTGTTGCTATTACTTTCAATCGACGACTGATGGTTGATTTGTATATTTTACTGCTTATATAGCCACCACTACTGTTTAAATTGTAAACGATTCCCATCACGTACTTTTGAAGTGTAATCTAATTGTTATCACTTCATCTCGAAAGTTTATTAAATTTCCGTCTTGGTCAACGATGCGTAATTGTAAATTATCCATACACTTTACGGTAACTGGAAGATAAATCACATTTGAAGGAACTTCGATAATTTTATAGCCAGGTGGTACTGCAAGAAAAAATTCATGAATATCGTGAACCTTACTCCCATTCATATATGCACTTGAAGTAATGTTACACTCGACTTTACTTTGAGAATTTTTACTGGAAGATCCAAAAGGTGAGAGTTGTTTTTTTCTAGTTTATGTCGTGCTAATCTCAGTACTCGACCAATGGAATCTTGTGGACGGAAATCGATATCTTTTGAACTTTCAATTACACAACGTAAAGTATTATTGTTCGGTTTCAGACTCACTGTAATTTCAGGCTCTAAGGTTTTACGAAGAAATGTATCAATATCTTCAATTTCATAACTACCCACAGGTAAGATTACAGGTGGTTTATCACCAACGTAAAATTAATTGTTATTTATATCTATATTGGTGTAGAGTTGAATGTCAAAAATTCTACTAAACCCAAAGCGTATTTTTTATTTGCTGATAGTTCTATGGGTGGAAAATATTGCGCTTCCAGAAGAGAAGAATTACCCCAGAGAATAAAAGTGAATGATTCTTCCATGACTGTTTAAATACGACTGATAACTTTTTACGGTGTCTTTATTTATATAGCCCCACACAAAAACTGCAAACAAAGATGACCGCAATTATAGGTATCGAAATTTTGATATCTTTTTGGATTGTATTTGACCTCATCTACTTCGAGATATGTCATTACATCAAATGGAGATCTAATATCTTCAAAACTATCAAAATATGTAGCGTTATTTCTGATTGTCCGATAAGTAACCTAGTGTTTACCTATTCCGTTAACGTCATCGAGATTAATTATAGTTAATTCTCGATGATGTGGTTCAGATTTTGGTATGTTATTTCTCATAAAAACTCCTCGGAAATTTGGTATACTTCATTAAGTCGATGTTTGTGAGAGCTCTATCGGATAAATTTACTTCAAAGTTTTTTTTAAAGCTGATCTCAAGTAAGGTTTCAGATGTAGTTCATAGCCTGTTTTATATAGTTTATGATATATCTCTTTATCTAGAGCAATGCTCTTCATCCTTTTTTTATCTTTTATTTTCTTCTAATTGTTATTTTACAGATTCCATTAACTAGAGGACCAAACGAGCTTACACTAGCAAAAAGATGAATGAGAAAGGGTAAAGCTCCACCTATCTTTTTGGAAATTGGCAGAATCCGCGGAGTTTTGATGTTAGCTTTTCCGCCAACCTTTTTAACGGCTACCCGAGTTCTTTTCAGAGCAGTGCCGATGATCGTTCGAGCACATTTATTTTTTGACCGTTTAAAATTGGTAGCTTTAATTATGTTTTTCAAGTCTATTAAGTCTAATGAATTATATAACAAAGTTATTTGAGAGTGACACCCAAAACTCCAATTAAATAATTATACACAATTAATTATGATAAAGTTTCGCTGGTTTGCCTTCCAGCCTCATCAGGTCTTTTATTAAATTGTCAACTGATACAAAAAATACTTTATGAAGACTTAAATAAATGATACATTGAAGATCAATAGAACAGCAAATTTACATACAAACGCAACATGTAGAAATTAAAAATTTATATGATCCATTTCTAATAGTTTAAATTTTTATTATTATTGTTTGTGGCGGGGAATTTCGGGGGTTTTAACCGCTCTACGAGTTTCTTCCGCCACAAGGCCTGTTTGACTTACTACCCCCGATTATTTAGGGCGCCAGACCGCCGGCTAATTAGGGCGATCGTCGGGGGTAGGGCCAAAATGGGGTTTCGTCGCGGGTATCCCGGCTTGCCTTCACGGCGACTGCACAGGGTAGGCAAGCGGGTGAGTGCTCGCGATTTCCTCAGTTCAGGCCTCGGTGTCCAACTACTCGATTCCAATTTTTCCTCCTCAATTATGGTAAGCCGGCAGCTCAGATGATGGCTCCTTAATCCAGGTCGTAAGTCCGTTCGAATTCGCGCGTACGTTACCTATCGTGGGACCCGAAAATATAGCGAATCAGCGTTACCTGATTATAACCGCCCGCGGCTGAAAATCACCAGCATGCAATTGAGGCAGGGTAACAGAAGTAAATTATATGTAAAAAAACAATTAATCACTTTATTGACGTATTTATTAATTTATAAGCAAGAAGTCGGAGTGATTGGGGTCAGTACAACTCTGAATAATTATAAATTAGCAAGGGTAAAAATTAATCGAAATTTAATAATTTTCCGATCGGTCATCGATTAACAAAGATGGTGGAATGGTCGGCGCAAATAACTATAGTAAATCACGAATTTTCTTTGTCTGATCTTTACGCTCACGTTCGGTTTGCGAAATGGCGGGAAGGTCAGCACAATTAAATAAGCACGGTAAGTTTATTCGGCTAAATGGCAAGCAGGTCAGCGCGAATAAATTAATCAAAAATGTTATTTGCCTACTTCTGCGTACGCAATAAAATTCTATACGGCAAAAGGTCAGCGCGGATAATTAATCACGACCTCTAATTCGAATAAACCTACGACACTGAGAATTTTATTCCCGTACTCCGCGATTAATATAAGTGAGTGGCAGTTAGCCTACTTACGATTCTTCCTTACTGTTTCGGTGAACAAAATTAGCTAATATCAGATTGCTGCGTTCAGATCACAGAATGACTGCGTAATTAGTCCTGTGTGACGAAATGATCTGGCTCAATCACTCCTTCTAGCTAGAAGACCGGTGGCAAAATGGACGAGAATCGGCTTTTCGCGGTCAAAGATCGCTTTTCTTCTTCTCTTTCCGAGAAGAAATGTTATTATTGGTCGGTATGCTAATTCGGATATCGGTAGCGCCCTCCGAATATTTTATCATTGGTCCGTATGTAAATTAGAAGGATACAGCGCCCTCCTTAACTCTCCTACTTTCGTCGTTATTTACCCTCTCTCACCCCCCACTAAGGTAGCTATCATTAATTGTCGGAAAAGATCTACCCCTACTCTTATCTATTTTTCTATCAGGACGGAAATCAAATTTTATTCTAATTCGCTGATTGGTCGTGACGTCACTAGCGAATTTCGTCAGAGGTTCGAATTCTGTTGGTTAATTTATTGCTTAAACCTAACGGGGTAGTTGTCGCTCGCTATCATAATAGGAGTGTCGGTTGCATGCGAATTTTACAATTCGGTATCTATTATATTTTCCTTCTTTTTCAATTATAATTTTAATTTGTCATGAATACGTATATAATATACGTCGTTTCATTTGTAGCGCCCTCATCCTCGTATTTGCATATTATTCTATTTATCATTTCATATCATCTGTCTCGCTCGCTCTTGTTTAGTCTGTTCCGCTCGCTCTGTCTCGCTCGCTCTGTCTCAGTATGTCTCGCTCGCTCTTGTTTAGTCTACTTCGCTCGCTCTGTCTCGGCGTTTCAAAATGGCCGCTCGGTCTCTGGCGCGTACGCCTCGTGTTCCTGTATCGGTTGTTGGAGCGCCTCCTGGGGCGCTCCCGTGTTGGTTGAGTGACGTGTTCCCGGGTGTTTGTGTGGTCGCTGTTGTGCTTGTGTGTGGCGCTCAGGATGTCGCCGATGGTGTTCGGCAGCCCGACACAGCTGATTGCCGGCTGCCACTTCATCGGCGATTTTCTGCTCGCCCCAGGAGTGTCAGTGCTTTGTGAGTGTTGGTGTTGGTGTCTGGGAGTGTAACGGATCTGCATGTGTAATCAACATGCATTTCCGTTGCATTTCCCAGTCAAGTTTTTCCGTTTTCTTTTGCCGGTCGGCCACGTGGTCGGGAGTGAGTGTGTGTGCGCTCTCTTATTTCGTGGTGCGCTCCTTTTTTTCTCTCCTCTCTTTTAAGTATCCGTCGGATCGCGTTTGTCGAGTTTGTTTCGCCGATATCTTTGGTGTGGTTATTCGGGCGTGAAAAAAAGTAATCGTTTTATATAGGGCGCGTTTGTCTTTATTTTATTCAATCGGTTACGGGGCGGCAAGGGAAGGGAATGGCTTTTCTGAGACGTTGCAAATAATGCAGCGCTCAGGAAAGGCCTTGTAATGTACCACATTACATGTTATTAAATTTAAAATTATAGTTATGTCAAAAATCATATTGCTATAATTTGCAATAAGACAACATAAATTTGATTGACAATCAAAAGATTCCAAGTCACAAGTCATACTAAGAAATTAAACACTACGGCATATCGTAATATTCTTAAACTCAAAGTTTATTTTATTAAAACAAAGATGTACCAATATATAAGAGAAGCAATGTATTGAAAGGACCAACGGAATTAATAATAAGTATATTAAGCTATTAAGAAATTAAAGCTATTTAAGAAATTAAAAAATGCTGCTGTATTGGTTGCTAAGAAATAGAGTATCCTCTTGTCTATTAATAGTATTATCATGCGTATTAATGAATATAATTTCAGAAATAATTCTTTTTTTCTTGTTAATCTCTTTGTCGAAAATTTTAACATTATTAAAATCGAAACTATGAGACGGATTATCAACAAGGTGTTTAGGTATTGGTAATAATTTTTCTATAGAAGTATTTTCATGTTCACTAATTCTTTGTTTTAATTTTTTTTTGTCTGTCCTATATAAATAGCCGGGCACTGATTGCATTGAAATTTATATACAATACAAGTCTCATATTATTTATCATTACGATTCTTGCCCAATTTTACAATATTATTCAATTTTGTACTCATAAGCAAAACTACATATATATTACATTTTTTAGAGTAGAATTGCAAGAATTAAAAAATGGTTTATTGTACGGTAATAAAATTGCGAATGTAGGAATGTAGTTCTTATTTTTTAAGGAATTCTGTAAATTCATGATCTTAAATTTGAATTTTCGAATATGTTGTGTGATTGTCAAATCAATAAAATCCTGCAGATAAATATTATCAATTAAAATGTTTTTTATAATCTTAATATTTGTTGTGTAGAATTCTTTGCGAGATAACACTATATTACTCTGTTGAACAAATTATGTACAATTTTGTTATTACGTTTTTGTTGTATATTATAGTTGGAATTAAAATTTAATAATCTGTCAGAACTAGTTGGTTTTTTATAACAATTAGTTAAAATTCTATTATTAACGATCGACAATGATACATCTAAAAACGTAATTTTTTAGTTATTTTTAGTTGTTTTCAGCTATTTCATGTGTAATCTTTAGATTGTTATCATATGAGTACTCATTAAAAAACGTCCAAAACAACTTGTAAATGTTTTTTTTATACACATAATTATATCGTCTACATATCTGAAGTAAAAAACAGGGATGCAGTCATAAATTACTTTCAATTTTTCAAGACAATAAGATTCTAAATCTTCCATCACTTTTGATATTTCCTATTTGACCTTTTGACTAAAGTATACCGAATTTGAATTTGAATTTCATGGCATTAACTTCAGTGTAAGCGACTGCTTTTTTACCAATGCGAGAATTTGTATCGAACACTCGCTTCCAAACTTTCTCAGCTAAAATTCTGTCTGCAATATTTCTATACTCTATACTTTCTCGATTTTTTGAGTAAGCTATATCATGCTTTCTGCAAGCTACGTCAGGAGGATTGATGCCTGGATCACCTCGAGTAATTCATTCCTGCAATTTAATTTTCGGACCGCAATACTGGTAGCCTGGAATTTCTTCATCCTTTTGCCTCATTTGCCTCATCCTTTCTTCACTCTCGGATATTTATATGCGATCATTACTCTATGAAATCCAACACACGACTAACTTTCAACATAATAAAAGTGAATATATATATAGTCATTGGGTCAGTTACTATTTGAACATTGTCTCATGAGTATGGATTTTAAAGAGCAAACTGTAAAACTTCCTGTCGAAAATTTTTACATCATCGTACGGGAAGATAAACTACCAAATCGTTATAGGGAGTTACTTCCATATAATATTAGAGCAATTTTTCGCAGTCCATTTAATTGTGGTAAAACTAACAGTTTTTTGGTATTAATTACTCATCCCATTAATGTTGATTTGAAAACATTTATGGTTACTCGAAATCTCTCAATAAATCATAATATAAATTACTGGAAAAGATGCTGAAGCCTATAGAACATGTATTACTCAATTCGATAATGATATTCGATGACATCGTATGCAAGAAATAAGACAACGTGCGTGCATTCTTTTGTATGGGTAGACATAGAAGTGTCGACTGCTTCTATCTCTCACAAACGTATGCTCGTATTCCTAATAACATCTCGTTAGAGATAACGTTAATTTGTTGACGGTTTTTCGGCAAGATGAAGCAAATACGAAATATATATTTGATGATAATGTGAATTCGGACATGACTTACAATCAATTTAAAGAACTATGCGTAAAATGTTGGTTAGATGATAAGTATGGATTTTTAGTGATTGACAAAAAGAAAGCAATAAATAATGGATGATATCGAAAGGGATTTGACTGCTTTGTTATAAATATATCACAGTAGTAGTATATCACAGTCTAATAGTAATCGTTGAAGCGTCATCATGGAGGATCATCAAAAAGAAAAACACGTGCTTTCTCAACTTGTAAAAGCGCAAGATGTAATCAGAAAAAAATATAATCTACTGAAGCATGCTCGAAATTATACTGACAAAGTATTGAATAAGACGTTCAAGCAAATAATTAATTCGCTAATTTAGTAGAATCAATCAAGAATTTTACGAGTAAAAACCCTTCTCCGCCTCTTCCTCCTCATGATGTTTTTTCAGTTAAAAAGACACAGTTTCTCAAGAAAATATCACAACGTGAAAATAATTATTTTGGTATTGCTAGTAATAAGTATGAAAACCTACAGTCTAGCAGTGAAGATATTGATGCTACCGTTACGTACAACAATACACAAATTTATCACAGTTTATCTGAACTAAGCGAGGATGAGAGCCTGCCTGTCGATAAGTCATAAATGCTTTGGATAAAAGTGACTCTAGTTTTTTGGATTTGATTTATGGTGTGCGTAAAAAAAATGGAGTTTATGTGCTTGGTAACTCCACAGTGACTTTTGATGAGAATACCGTGAGCGTTGATGATTTCAAGTATCCGAAAACAAATGGTTTAATGGAGTTACTTGTGACATAGCAGCCCGATAGAAGTACAATAACGCAAAACGATTTCAAAAGATATCGAGAAATTTTAGAGTAGTCTAGCGTTCATAGAAAAAGCATGAATCCAAATGAGCCTATACGAGCACGTAATAGACATAAATTTAATAACATCATTAGTCCATTATTTAATAAGACTAAAAAACCTAAGATAGAAAAGAAGTTGAAAATTAGTGCATGTTTACTTAGTTATAAAGTTGCACGGAACAATAACAACAACAACATTAATATGGATTATGTGTATTGGGATGATTCAAATGAGCTCGTCGATCGTCTTCAATTAATTGTAGCTGTACAATCAACAGGTAACGATAGTCATATGAACAAAATTCATTCAATAATTCAGGAACTACATCCTGGTGGATATATATAATATATTCAGAGCATTACTACCATCCATTCATTATCAAAATGAGCGTTGACATATTCAGAGGTAAACTTAGACATCAAGCTAACGACCATTGTTGTCCACCAACTTTCGGATTCAATCTCACGTCAGAAGATCATTTCAATCTGCAAAATAAAAGATTAGAGAATATTGCTCCATTCCTAAATTATGACGATGCTATTAATTTGCAAGCTGTTCACTGCATTGTTCAGTCGGAAGTCAAAACTATTACAGGCACCATCACAGCATACTTGAAAAATAATCTCATTAACTTAGTTGAAATAAATAAATCAATGATAAAAATAGATATTCAACAAAAGTAGACGTGTCGTCCCATGGAGCATTAAAAAGTAGTGGAAGAGCTTCACAAACCAGCCGTAGCTTTCAATACGGAACTCTTTAGACCTTTCGCCTTTTTGATTAGATTTCTATTTTGACCTCTAACGCTATATATTTGACTCCAGCAAACTCCAAATAATTTTACCGTTGTTCTCATCTTTCATCAGTCCAAGCACTTTCTTATTGGCTCTTAGAATATCGAACTAATTTTGTTTGTCAAAGTCTGAGGTATCGAATTCATGAATATCTCGACACATGATATAATATCTCGATATTAATGATCTCATACATCAGACTATTCGTGTCAGTGTATAATAATTTGCAATGTTCATCCACAGCATCCAGTCATATAGTCATAGTGAAATCGATACAAGAAAGTTTTCGGTAAGTCTAGGACAGCAAGACCAATTACTCGTATATGGGTTGTTTCACTGTTATTTCCGTTTGCAAAAGTTGAATTGCCGTTAGCTAATCGTCCAAAATATCTTTACTATGGAAATTTGGCTGATCTATATGAGATATATACATGAGAACTTCAGCACCGTATCGCCCCTCCTACTTGCTCACCAATTTCACATTTTCATTTTCCATAGTCTACCCGTACAAGGCGTTGCTGAATAGAATTTTTTCAAACTCATTTATCACCTGTTTACGTATGTACGGTTCAAATCAATATATTTTTTTAACCACGCACTCTGATCACATTTCAATACCCGATGGATTTCTTAAGACGGAAGTGCCGTGCTTTATTATTTGCTTCAATGCTCTATAGTGGATTACGTAACGCTCGTTAGCTGCTGAAGAACTTTCATGGAACTCCATGGAAATATGGCAATTTACCTTACGACGAGCTTTTGAAAATAATGAGAATTTTCTTTGGAGCTACAATTTTCACTAAAGAACTTGAATATGCAAATTGGTTAAGGTCTTTGCTTATCAATGCAAAGTAAACTTATTCTTTCTCATACATATAATTATGAAGATTAATCTACAATATATTATTATTTTATTTTTTAAAAAACAACTGAGATCAATGTTGAAAATTTAGGTTATTATTCACTCAAAAAACTATCAAGCCAAACTTTTTCTTTATGCAGTAACCACACCAAGTGTAGCTCAAATCCATCGTGTGTCTATAAAAACGCACTTGCTATCACCAAGTGGATGCTTGCTCGTCAAAAATACAATTTATAATTTGTAACGGAGAATCTCGGCTAGGCCGATTTCGTCCGTCTGGCTCTCGCAAATATCCGTGCGCCGCGCCAAGCTGAGAGTGTGTGCGTGTGGTACACATACTCATGCTTGGATTTTTGTTTACGAAGTACTGAACACGGGCTGAGCTGACGACTGGAACGATGAAGATGGTGCAGAAGAAAGGAGAGAGAGAGAGAGAGAGAGAGAACTTGAATCGCGGATGATCGCGGAAAATTTGAGAGTCTCTGCTAGGCAGTAAGCAGAGGAAGTCGCGCGCGCGGATTAACCGAAAGTTGACGATTTTCCGAAGTTGGCCCCATGACCTCGTCGACGTCTTTTCGTTTTCGGAGACACGCTCGGTGCGCAGACGAGTATTTGAGTGTGAGGCTGGGTCACGTCTAGCCGTGTCCCAAAGGATACCCGACACCAGTGCGTGTGGGTAACCGGCGAGATGCGCGCGCGAACAGTTTGGACGTGCTGCAGTACCGAACAATAGAGAGGCGGCGGAGACAACAGCAACAGCAATCAACGAGCGAGTTACGGATTGAGGCAGTAGCATTGTAGAGCGAACGAGAGGACGAGAAAGAGGAAGACAGCGACGACAACAAACACCAGCGAGACGGTCAGCGAGGAGCACATCAGTGACGTCACACTGCAGAGCGCTCTAGCCGTTAGAGAGGCTGAAGGTCGAGGTCGGTGCCGTGTTTTTCTCTTGTTTCTCTCTCCCTCTCTTGCATGTTTGGGCACTAGCTTATGGGTGGTAGCTCGGCAGAGCTGCTGGCTACCCCGTTGATAGAATAACAGCGAAAAGTATTTTGTCGGGCATTTATTGTAACATTTAGTTTTGACAAGGGAATCGGCAGGCTGTCCAGCCACCGATTCTCCTTCGCGCTCGCGTTTGTTATTGTGCCACTCGTAGTGTATAAGTGCAAGATTGCCGTCTTGTAGCCTATTGTTGACAAGTAACAGATTAGTGTGTTAATCCGCAGTTGTGTTTATTCGCCACTGTATCACTCCTCATCCCGACTTCGAATCTGTGCGTTTAACGTGTTTATGCTCGACGCGTTATTCAGTTGTCGGAATGTCTTTTGCTTCCCGAATCCCCGAATAAATAATTTGTGCGGACGGCCGCGAGCTACCCAGACGGAAACGGTCGCTAATTCTCCGTTACAAATTACACTATTATTTTATATATCAGAGCTTATATAACTTAAAATAAAAACAAAATGAATACTAATTTATTAAAAAAAAGTCTTTTCAACATGATTTTAATCATGAGATGACTATGTTAGTAGAAACAATTTGAAATATTTAATCCTTTTTGAGAAAATTTATTGAGTGATTGATAGTAAAAAACTCATACGCACAGTTTAAATAGAAAATGTGTTATTAAAGAAAAATTATACAAAATGAGCATGAACACGTCTCGTAATTACTTGGCAACATATCGGACAGTCATTGAGTTTTACTGCTCATGCACCGCATGAAATATCATGTACGCATGGTCAAAAGACTACACCAAGGCTCATCACCACGACGTAAAGTAAAAATTTATTAAAAAACAAAGCTCTGCCGTGGAAAAAATCACCCACGTGTACCGGTAGTCAATGGAGGTACCGCATAAAGCGGGAAAAACTATTAAAAGGTATTTATTTAATAAATAATTATTTTATTTGATTTATTGATTGAAATTAATTTAACTATTTTGTTCCAGCAGGTATAGTGGGGTGGCTCTTTGACGACACCAGCGATACCAGCCATAAAAAAAGAACCAGTGCTAGGACATCGCCAGTGCTCGCTCCAAAAATAAAGAAAAATTTTATACGAACTTAGTAAGACAACGGTGATGCTGATGGATGAAGAGCGTGAGGACTAGATATAATTGAATTTTTAATTATATAATTTAATAATTTTAATTAATAGTTATTATTGTATAATAAGATGTATTTTTATGTATAAAAAAATTTCATTAAAAAAAACAGTGTATATATTAACTATTTATCACCCTCCTCCTCCACTCTTCTACTTCATTAATTAATAATCAGTACATACATGGATACATGCATGCATCCATACGTTGTGATTAATTGTGTGTACTATATATATATGTGCATATATATGAAAACAATATATATGAATATATATGCATTCGAGGACATATAAATTATAATATGCGTGATTTTAAAACGTACCCACACACACACGGATTAACAGGGGGGAAGGGGAACGCAAGGCGCAGGGAATTCTAGTTGCTTTGATTGTGTAGCTAATATACACAGTAAGTAAGAACTATCAAGAGTTAAAAGTAACCGTGGCTCAGTTGTTAGAGCTATGGTCTATCGATCCAAAGGACGCGTGTTCTATTCCCCGTAGCGTCTGTTAATTTTTTTTCCCTGAGCTAAATCTGCATTCCATGTACACATAAATAAATTATATAAATGAATTAAATTTAATTACACATAAATAAATTTTAATATTTAAAACGCATTTGAGATTGCGCGGGTAGAGCAGAAGCGGAGACTCTCGCGCATGATCTAAGAGTGCTCATCTGATAGCTTATGCATTTAAGATCATTGATCTAAGGCCCCCCCTGATCATAGACCCCCCTAATTCGAGGCTCCCCTGATCGGTGGCCTCTCTAGTTTACCTACTTTCTATAACTTTGTAAACATTGTCGTTTGCTACCTGAGTATATATAATGTTTGAACTAACGGTATTTTCTGTATTTGTTTATTTTGATCTTAATGCCAGAAATAGTTTTTGTTGCAGAATTTTTTTTTGCACTGAATCCTTTGTAACTAACTACATGATTTTCACCGCATTTTGTAAATTTGACATCTTTTATTTCAGTTTGTATTGGACAGTCTGATGTGAAATAATTTGTTGCAACACAAACAATCTACGGCGATAGTTTTTCATATTATCGTATTCCTGGCAACTCATACATTGGCTAATATTCTTTTTTTACGCGGAGGCTTGAAGCTCATGATTTGGTTCATTAATTTATTAATATCATATATTTCTTTGTTATTATCATTTGTTATTAGTTTGATGAAAAAATACGTAATAGCTACTTTGTTATTTTACGTGTAATTGAAATTCGAATCATATTATGGTCATACGATTTGATTTCTTTTTCAAGTTCTTCTAGGTCGACCGACGAGTGACTGTTTTTTAGTACCGTTTTGTATGGTTTGTTTTTTTTTAATGTATGAAAGTTGGTATTTTTTTCTGTAATTCAGTTATTGTTGGAGTACATAGTTCCGAATTTTCTATTTGTATTTTGATTTCATTATTAAGTAAAATATTTAAAGAGTATTAATTTTTCGCAACATGATCTATTAGGGCTTTTAGGATACTAATGTTTAATACGCCACTTACAAATATCGGTAGTGATTTTGCTGATTTAGTGACTACTGGTGTTGATGTTGGCGTGTTTACATTTTGATTTTTTTCCTTTTCTTCCAGCACTTTGGATGGATTGTTACGTTTGATTGCATTGCTGGAATTTGCTTGCTGCATGCTAAGGCAATAATACAGTCGCACACAGAAATTGGTCATCTGTATCAAAAACGATATACATATATTTCCATGTATTTTGCCCCGCTAAATCCGAATCCGTAGTTAGTTTGATCCCAACCTATCATGTCAGGATGGGATCAAACTAACTACGGATTCGGTCTTTGAAGGTCAAACTTAGGAAAAAGTAGTTTTAAAACATATCAATAATATTTCTATGGTTTTAATGGTTGCTGAATCTAAATATAGAGTCTATTTGATCTGAACATGTTTGAATTAAGGTTATTTCCAAGGTCAAACACGCATATTGTGCAAAAAGTTAAAATTTAATTGCACATTCTGCAAGTACGGAAAATTTTGCGTTAAGATATAATATTTTTCAATTTCTTTTATCCTGACTATGTATGTCATTTCAAGGTCATTGATTGTTGTTATCTTAAGAACAAGTATGACGACTTCAAAAATACAAAAGTATGCCTTCGTAAAATCAGGCAATTATTTTCATACGATATGCGAGTTGCTGAATCCGAATCGGCGATCTCTTTGACCATAGCACGTCAGGTTCCAGAGCATTCGAAGGTAAAATGGAAAAAAATTGGTTTAGGAAGGAATGACTAGTATTTCTATAGTTTTCAGGACCCCTAAGTCCAAATCCGAGGTTCACTTAATTCCATTGAGTCTAGATTGAGGTCAGTTTAATATCAAATCAAAAAAGATATATTATACTGTGGTCTGAAAAATTGCTCTCTTATGTTTTGAGGATCGCTAAATCCGAATCTAACATTAGAATTGTTCCAAGAATACTCCAGTCACGTTTGATACGCAAAACAACATTTAAGCAATGTAGGGTACTATAGATATATCTTAATTTATACTTTTCTTCTTTTGCAACGAACCTTTCTATCTTGAAAAGATCTATTTATTTTTTTATTTGGCTCATTTTCCCTTTTAAGCATCTAGCAGAAATCTACCATGATATTCATATTCTATCGTCCTTGATACTGACGTTCCATTTTCTTAATATCTTGATGAAACCGTTGACCTTGTTCTTTTCTGTAGTCTTTGAGGTTCTCTGGGAAGTAATCAAGATAAGAATGTAAAAAATAAACTTTTAAGTTCATTAAACCTAACTCTTTTTAGTTATTCAATAAATCTTCAACCAAAGATTTTACAAGAAATTTTCTACGACTTTTTCAAAAGTTGACCATGCAGCCAATTCTACAGAGATCACTTTTATAATAAAGCCTTCATCTCTGAATAATGTGCGGTTTGTAACGGTTGGTGATTTCTTCAAAAGTAAATCATCGTCCGTTAGCAAAATCTATATGTCACCGCTGTTTTCCTCTTTTCGGCTAGCTCTGTGCTGGACGCGCAACCTGAAAACGAGCGCGAAAGCACGAAGCAACAAAGAGAAGCGATGGTCGAAGGTTCTTCGAAAACGGTGCGAGGGAAAAGGGAACGTCGAGAATATCCAGGATTGTCGAATAAATATGTCGGCTTAATAATATATCTTTGCCGGGTTTATTCGATTTTTACAACTACATAGGCGCGACAACTCACGTTGGCCGAGAGGTTCACGGTATACGATCTAACCGTACGCACGCGTGAGAGAGAGACAGAAAATACAAATTTGATCAACACGCAGCTGATGCTGTTTACGAGCGCTCGCTTGTCGGAATTTCCGCTCGCAATCCGGGAAACAAAGGAGGAGACTTACGCGAACGAACGCTGCTGCAGACAGCTTCGCTTTATACCTCGAGCCTGGTTACGTAGGGATCGTCGCCCAGGGTTGTCGAGGCTGGGAGGCCTATGAGTGGATCCTCGTGGATTGTGGGCGACGAGCCGGCTCTCTCTATTCCGATGGCGGCCCTCGATTCGCTCGTCCTCACACGTCGATCTTTACTCTCCTCCTTCCGCAGTCACCGTGCTCGCACTTCGCAAATTCTCAACCCGCGGGATCGATACGTCGCTCAATTTTTCCACAGACAGAAAATAGAAGGATTCCGAGCGCGTGTTATCCGCTTGCCGGTCTCACGTGTTCTCCTCTGGCCCGCGTGTCCTAGCTATATCTCTCTCTCTTTCTCGCTGCACGGGTCTTTTGCGCATGGCGCGCTATTTCGAAACTCGCTCATCCACCTCTTAACGAGCCCGCTCGTTACAGGTTATAAGCACCATCGAAAACACTTCTTTTAGTTAGTCATCACTTATGCCTGGAAACTTCTGTCCTAAGTATTCAAAATATTTGCCATCCTTGTCCAGAGCTTTGACGAAATGCTTCATAAGACCCAGTTTGATATGAAGGGATCGAAGCAAAATTTTTGATGGATCTATTAAAGAATCACGCAAGATATTTCTTACACAAGGATCAAAATCTGTTCTCGTCGACCACTCTTTCTGTATATAGTGATTTTTTCTATCTCTACTATCCCATAAACACAAAAAACAGGAATGATTTGTGAAACCTGAGTGCTGATTTAGAATCAGAATTGAGATTTTGAGATCACCGTACACTTGCCATTGGTGATCCACATAATTAATTTCCCTTAATATTATTTTTAAATTCTCGTACGTTTTGTTCAAATTCGTTGAATGAGCTATGGGAATGAGTGCAAAATAGTTTCCATTGGTTAAAAATACATCTTTTTGGCTCCGTTTAAAAGAGCCCATAAATAACCTCCACTCTTCATTTTTATAAATATTAGGTCTTAATTCATTCATTAACCCTCACACGTTTGTATAGAATGTTACCGAGTTCTCTTTATCTTTTGCAAAGAACCCTTTCCCCGGAACTTCTTTTCCCTATTCCGATAAACATAAGCTTTAGTACCCTTGAATAACAAGGTTTTCTTTTTCAATACTGCGGCTAGATACTCAGCTTCATCTTTGGACAATTCCTAATTTCTTGTGAGATTTTTCAACTCTTTTTCGTCAAAAATTTCTGGAGTCTCATTGTTGCTAACGCCTGGTAAATATTCATCTTCTTCGCTATCACTTTTACTGTCGCATTCCTCGTCTGAGCATTCACTAACTTCCATTTCCACTGGCGTAAATGACTTATCAACTTTCATAAGTTCTCGGCTAGCAGCTTCCCCTTCTAGGTTTTTGTTATTATTTTACTAAAAGTTTTTTAGTATACGTGATTTAAAATATATTAGCTGCGTGAAAGCCCAATAGATCGGTCTTAAAGAAATAGGAATTATCTTGGCAAAATGGTTCCGACTGTGGTGGCTGCATGTATCCATTTTTATTTAATATTTAGTTCATTATGCAATATCTACAAGTTATGCGAGGCACCTAGTATATACTTCGATTAACTACCGGTGAATAAAAACATTTTTCATAATTTATCATTAATATATCAGATAATTTCTTCCGTTTTCTTTTAGTTAAAATTTTATCACAAACGTAAAGGAAATCGTGCAATTTGTGAATATACCTAAATTTTTCGAATGTTGAAATCCAGGGCATCTCTATGTGGTGACGACGGAAATACAAACTTATTTACGAACACAAGGAAGTGAATGCGTTAGTGCATTGTCGTGGTGAAGAAGTCAGTAACCGCTTCACCAAAGTTTTGGCCGTTTTCTTTTTATTACGTAAAGCAATCGTCTCAGTACTTAACAATGAAATTCTTTATTGATTGTTTGACCTTTAGAAGCATATTCATGGTGTACAACGCCTTCATAACAAAAAGAAAAAAAAACAATCAGCACTGACTTGACATTGGGCGGGATCACCGCCATAAACCTATAATCTATCATCAGTTAAGATCTATTTAAGTTATTTGCATCATTAGAAATCATTTGCCAGCTGTCCTGAATGATTTCAAAGCGAAGTTTTTCCTGCTCTTCTGTGAGCAACTTTGGAATGAATTTAGCATATATAGAAGTCTTTCTCATTTTTTCAGTTGAAATTTCCCAAACAATATTTTTGAGAATCCTAAGATCATATTCTAGTTTCTGCATAGTTAACTCTCAATCTTTTTCAATCGCGAATCGCACTAGATCGATATTTTTCGATGTTTTTGTATTTGAAGGACGTTCAGAGCGCGAATAATTGTCAACAGATTAATGGCCATTTTTAACCATTTGAACCACTCATATATTTCAATACAATCATCTCCAAAGGCTCTTTGCATCATTGTAACCGTTTCGGTTCAAGTTTTTCTAAGTATAAATCAAAACTTGATGTAAATTTGCTGTTTATCTTTTTAGATCGTTTTCAGTAATAAACAAATGCAACGATCGACAAAAAAACTCCGTAATAAGAACCATGTAGCATATGATAGAAGACATCTCAACATAAACTTCGGCTTCGAGTGAATTCCTAAAGAATTGTAGTTGACCGCGATACCCGACAGGGGGCGGTTAAACGTTCTGACGCGGAAATTTAAAAGTACATATTCCGCATACTTTTTGGACATACCTTGTATGCTGAGATTGCACATTATTACTGCAGATGTGCTAGTGGCATGAAAAGGATAAGTTGTTGCTCTCACGTGGCTGTTGTTATATACTTCTCGATACTCATCTCCAATTGTAAAGCCTGCGATTATCTTAAGAAGATTTATGAATGAGAACATCTGGTTTCTCTTATTGAAGTAAACAGTGACAAAAACTGATATAAAATCTATTATTACACATTATTAAATTTAAATACTTGTATTTTATTATCGTATCTTAATAAATTACATAGACAGTTTTCTTTTTGGACAGACAATTTTCAGACCCAGAGTAGAGAAAAACTGACGAGAGTTCAAATCTAAAGACCAGATCTAGTGTATGAAGAACTCTAATACGCTGATCTAAATCTAGGCTTCAAATGGTTCCATTACTCAAGGTTTTTTAGATATCCTAACCTAAAAATATAAAAAACACCATTTACTGCTGTTTTTGAGCTTTTTTCACATGATGAATTTTGATTTTATTACAAATCGGAAAAAAGCATCGAAAAAAGCAAGAATTCAACTTTCAAAACTACCACCAATTTTTTTGAAACAGATTTTGTCAAATTCGGATATTGTAATTCTGAAATAGAGAAAATTTGAATTTTCAATGGTACCTTAATGCATATGGAAATTATTCCCAAGAGTGAAGTGATAGATTATGTTATTTTATTTTCTATCAGCGAACCCTAATTTAAGGCGTATACTACTCAGATAATATTTAATGTCTAAAGTAATCGAAAATTCTAAACGTTACATTTAAACGGATATAAATAGTGTTAAATTACAAACCGTAATTGCGGAATTAGAGAATAATAAAACATGAAACATGCATGAAACGTAAATATCAAATATTCACTATCTTATAATATGAATTTCTTGAATAGCTTTCAGTAACCTTAAAAATTTCTTAGAAACATGACAGTCATAATTTGATATGCACGACTACTGTAATAGCATCAATCCTATAACATTTCTACTTTGAAAAAAAACAGAATTCATAAAATCTATCAATTCACGAAAGATTAACCTTAAATTTTAGATCTCAAAAATCATGGGTACTGAGGATCTGAAATTCATGACATCACAACCCAACTCAAAAACACTAGGCGCCTCAAACCCACGACAGGTTAACCTCAAACCGAAGAATCCTGGACACCTTACAATTACAGCAGGTATATCATGAACTCTAAATCGCAAGAATACTAGAAAACTTAGACCCACAATAAGTTAACCTCAAATCCCGAGAATCTTAGGTACCTCAGATCTACGACAGGTTTACCTCAAATCTGAAACCTCAAGAGCCTTGGACGCTGATAAACCAATAACAAATCAATTTAATTTAGTTCAATAGTTAAGTCAATCAATAATTTAGTCATTAAAAATAATCCAATAACCCAAATAATTAAATAATCAAAACAATCCAAATATCGCAATAATCAAACAACCTACAAACCTAAGTACACGGTATTCTGTCAATTCTACTACACAAATGTTTCATATATAATTCTTTATTCATTTTTGATCTGTATATTTCGGAAAGCTGACATCGTTTGAAAAAATCGTTTAGATAGAAGGTCAAGGTGATTTTTTTAAATAGAACCATTATATTTAACACCGGATTCGAAAAGATCGGGAAATTTTACGATCGAAAGGTCAAATTAAGGTCAGAATCCGAAAACGTATCTATCAATCAACATAAGTGATTCGTAGATGTAATAATTTCGAATTCTACACTTGCATTACGTTTTATGAATTTAATTTTGCATTTAGAGTTATTTTTTTTCTGTTTCATTCAGTATGCGTTTATTTTCTCCGTTTTCATCTAAATTCAGGTTACTAACTAATTTTTCGCATTTCAACTTTACTAATTTTAATACAATATGATTTGTTATGGAATTTTAAAAGATTTTAATGTCTAATATCTCATTTAGAGTAATCCAAACTGTTTTTGAAAGGCCAAAGCTGAAAATTACTGGACTTATATATTTTAGGGGAGTAGTGGGATGGTAACTGTGGATTCTGCACTGACTAAAATTATTATTTATTTTTTCCATTTCAAATTACTCGTGTAAATTACTTTCCATAGATAATGCCCTCGAATAAAATAAAGTTTCCAACAAAAGCTGCAAGGTATCAAGGTAAATCGATTTCTGTAAATGGAATGTGTTTTTTATTACTATATGTGATTTTTCGCTGAGAAATGAGTAATTCCTGTCTAAATTATTTTTTATGCTTTTTTCAAAATCAAAATGATTTTTCTACTTTTTTGTTTCCGTCATTATCAGGACAATTTAGAAAAATCATTTTAAAATTTCAGATAATACTTGAATACTCAAAAGGAATGCGTTAACATCATTATGATACTTGGCGAATGTCAAAGCAACTACTCTCAAGCAGCAAATTTATATTGTCAACGTTTTTCACGAAGAAGGCATCAAAATGATGGTTAGATTACAAGAATTTTAGTTTATAAACGACAAATATCTTCAAATTGAAGACGGTATAAAGTGAATGTGCTTGAAAGAGAAGAGTATTAGCAGTGTTCGGTTACGTTAATATGAATCCGCATGCTAGTTTACGAGAAGTTGAGAGAGAATTAGATATTTCTAAATCTACTACTCAAAAAACATTGTCTCTTCCTGTGTACCATATCACGTTGACGCAACAATTAACGATGGATGATTTCTAACAAAAAATAGCATTTTGCAGATGGGCGAAAGAGATGATATGACTGGATACTGATTTCTTCTGCTGTGTTTTATTTAGTGACGAAGCAAAATTCTATAGCACTCGCTAACTAAATCGACATAATTGTCACTACTGGGCTTTTGAAAATTTAAATTGGTAGAGCTTGAATCTGTAGTGTCACATTGTTGATGGTATATCGGACCATATTTTTTTGATGATCATGTAAATATTACAGATTACTTACAGTTCTTACAAAACAAATTATCTAAACTGCTTGAAAACATTGCATTGTAAACTAGAGTTCGTATGAGATACCAGCTGGACAAGCACCAGCACCCTGGAATAAACAAGTACGCGTATATTTGTATGTAACATTTCCAAATAGATAGATAGGATAAAGTGAGTCTATTGAATGGTGCCCGCCATCGTCAGATTTGACAACTCTAGATTTTTTTCTCTGGGGATACTTAAAAAAATGTTGTTGACACTGAACCATCAATAATGAGAGAAAATATGAGAGAGTGCATTAGATTGGATTATCAAAATATTCCAAGAGAGGTTTTGTTGTTAACTATAAGGAGTTTCCTACGCAGAGTTAACTTATGCTTCGAAAATAATGGTAATACTTTGAACTGCAACGATTGCCGAAAATCGTAGGACTCGCGCGAGGTTAATAAGCGGCTAAACGAGAGTAGCCGCGCTCGGTTTGCGAGAGAGAGAGCGTAGGGGCAATGACCGGGAGGGGAGGCAGCGACCGGTAGTATGACTGTGCCACTCAGTCAGTTCGTGCGCCTAACCTATTTAGAGCCGTTCAAATTACGTGCGTTGTTTGATCCCTGGTGAGAGTGCGAACTTCGGTGCGGTGTGCAGCAGCAGTAGCAGCAATAGCAGTAGCAGCAACTGCGATAGCAGCAACAGCAGCAGCGTCAACAGCAGCAACATCAGTGGCGACAGCAGCAACAGCAATAACAGCATTCAAGGCGGTGCAGCGAGCAGCGTAGCGGCGTTCCAACGATTCGTCGTCCGGATACGGTTGGCCACCGTATCCACATCGTCCTTGCGGTAGGTGCACCTTCCCCTTTTCGATTGTTGTTACGATTTGCGTGCGAATCCGCGCAGCGAGCGCGAAGAATTTACTGTTGCGTGCGGGCGGTTAGTTCACGGCATTCGTGGTTTTCTCTCTCTCTCAAATGGCGTGTCTTGTCATTCACGCGTGCGTGCGTAAGACTCTCGGCCAATTCCCCGTGTAATTTGCTTGATTTAATAAATCATCCCTTGGTTCTGTTTAAACGAGTTTCCGTTATTGTGTTCTTTCCTTTGTCCGGAGGTCGCGCCTATATTTGTTTACATTTCGTTCGAATTCGCCGGTAGCGTAGCGCGGAGCTCGCTGAGATCGGTAGAGGCGAATCGGTAACAGCGTTTCCATCGGCGGCCGCACGAGCGCTACTAGCAAGGAGCGACAGCGCCGCCAAGTGGCGAGTTGGGGGAACCCAACTCGGAACAGCGAAGAGACTCTGCGCAGGCGCACTCCGAGGCAAGGTAGGTTACTGTGCTTTAAGCACATAGATAACAAGGCGTCGTCTAGTTGAAATACGGGCACTTTCTGGAGATTATCGACTAAACAACAGCCTGTTACATGGCGCCCAACTAAATTAGGACTCACACACGAGGGAAATTGCCTGAAAAGAGAGAGCAACGCGCGCGAGAGAGAGACGTTTGCGCGCGTGCGTAATAAGGTGCGAGCGGGTAAAGTAACGCGTGGCTCGTTCGGTACGTGCTCTGCGGTAGGGGAAAGACGCCTCTCCGACCCAATAACACCTGCTTTTGTGAGCCGAGAGCACACTAACCCCAGGGGTCGAAGAGACGTCCGTAGTCGCTCTAACGCGAATATAAAAGGTGACTAATTGTATTTTGGGTTAACTTTTTGCTTTTTAAGTGTTTTATTACACATTAAAGTAATTAAGTGGGGGTCAGTCACCAAGCGACAGTACCAGCAGAGCGCGCAATTAGGGTGTGTGTAGGGTTAGATTAACTAACCCGGTGGAGCTAACAAACAGTTAGCCTCCACCTATAGGCAGGTAGTTGCGAAGCGGAAGTTCGTACTTCCTTAGAGTACGCGATACCTGCACACACCCACAAGCCACGCGTATTGTTGCCTTGTGAAAAGGCGTAATTGGGTAGTTGGCGATAAAAATCGCAACACCCCGCTCGCGCCTTGGGCGATAGGAGACGGTAGTGGTCGACTAGGAAAATTAACCTCAACCGCCACCTACGCCCCAGCATAAGCGTCATGGAGGATACCGCCGACGCGATAACCCGGTGGGCTTCGGAACTGCCTTCGACACAGCTGGACAGGTACCTGACGCAACTGGAGTTGCGAACAGATGGTCCTAAGCTGATGCAGGCAATTCGATTAGCATATTGGTTGCTAGGCGAGTATATCGACCTAGACTTCCAAGGAGCGGCGTTGGATAGGGAGGCCACACAACGCAGGCGACGGAGTCGAGAGAGGTGGCTGGAGTCCAGGCGACAAGAGCTAGAAGCAGCTGATGCGGAGGATCTTGTCGCCCACCCACTCATGCTGTTATACAGGGATGAGGTGGTGGAGGCCAACCTGACGCGGACTCTCGCAGTCTATGACAACTTTGAAGAGGAGAGTCAGAGTGAGACGGGGGAGCGAGAGCCCGCAGAGGAAGGGGGGACCGGCGAGGTCAAGGGGCCCACGGAGGGGGTCGGTAGTGAGCACAAGGGCTCCACCGGATCGCCGGATAGGCGAAGAGCTCGACGCTTCGAAAATGAGGAGCTACAACCTCAAGAAGAAGAAGAGGAACGGTGCGTGACAGAACGATTAAAAGAAGAGATCGAGCGCAACCGTGTCGGGATCAACCGCATACTTGAGATGCTGGAAAAGCACGACCAGGTATGCGCGCGGTGGAGCGACCAGGTGACCGCTCTGCAGGTGGAGGTCCAGCAGCTAAGGAACAGGGACCCCACCAATCGACGAACGGTCGTACCAGAGCGGCCCCGGAGGACCGTAGATTTCCAATCCACATATACGTGCCACTACGACCCAAGGGTACCAGGTAGTACCCCGGAACCCCAGCGACCGACCCCTGGCGAACCTCGAGAGGCTCCCCAAAGGCAGGTGCCTTCAAGGACGGAACAGCCACTGAGAAGAGGACCAAGAGACGCCGACATGGATGAAGGGCAGGCGATCCCTGAAGGATCCGCCTGGTACGACGCCAATGCGGCGTCGGGGTACCACGCGACTCGGGACGCGGGTAGGATTGTGAGAGGGTGGAAGCTGCGATACTCTGGCACGGCTTCAGAGTGCGTAGACACCTTCTTGTCGAGACTAGAAGATCTACGCGCGGGGTCTGGGCTAACAGACGGCGAAATCTTGTGCTCGGTATCAGAGCTCCTCGAAGGCGTTGCGAGGACCTGGTACGAGCTTAACAAGCTGAAGTGGAGGAATTACGCCGACTTCGTGGCAGGCGCTCGACGTTGGTTTGGGTCGAGTGAGCTTCAGCAACAAAGGTTGCTGCAAGAGGCCCAAGCCCGGTACCAGGAGAAAGGAGAGCTGGTACGAGAATATGCCTGCCACCTCCTCTTCATGTTAGCCCAGCTGCGTCCGCCGTTACCAGAGCAGAGGCAGTTAGATTTGCTGTATGCAAATCTCCTACCCGCCATCCGGATGCAGCTGCGGAGGAATGCTTTTTCCAACGTGGACGAATTTCACGCCCGGGCGACCGAAATCGAAACCGCCTTGCGGGACGACGAGCGCCCGAGGACCAGGTTGGAGCCGACGTCCACGTTGTACCCCGAGCACATGGGGGTGTCAGCTAAGGCACCACCGCCCCGGGCAGGACCCCGTACGGCGGCCATGTCCAACAAGCCTCGGGGTAGGGATCAGCGGCAACCCGAGTCGCCGGTTAAAACTCCGGCCAAGAGACCCGAGGACCGGCCCACAATCGCTGCAACGCAGGCCACAGACCCCATTGAGGATCTGTCGTCGCAGATTGCGACCCTGCGACGAGATATGGACCGGTACTTTAGGGAGAGGAAGGCTAACTCTCCCAGACGGCCGAGGGGTCGGCCGCAAGATAAGGGGAGGAATAAAACCCCCCCAGGGTCTCCTGGCCAGCGACGAGAGGGTCAGCGGAGAAAAATAGATTACTCCCAACCGATCAAGTGCTCGTCTTGTGGCAAGCTGGGCTTTACCAGAAGGTACTGCCCGGATTGCAACAAGGGAAACGGGCAAGGAAGCGGAGGACGGAGGTCCCCTCCGCGTCCCCAGTAAAGGTGACCTCTCGTCGCGGGTCGCTGGAACGTGGCAAAGGCCCGCCAGCGACCCCAGGGTTCAGGAAGGCCTCGCCAGGGATATCGGACCCTACGAGACCAGGCAGTGCGGTGGCGTTGGAGGTGACAGCGACCGAACAGATGCCTGATCTGGGTAACCGGGCATTTTGTATCCTCGAAGGGTACGGAGGCCGGATTCAGGTGGTGGAGCAGGGGTTGGAGTGGGTCGGAGAGGAGACCATCAGACCCAAAAGCTCCAGGAGACCACCTGACACTCCGGAGGATGCACCGACGACCCAGACACCTGCGGGTGAGAGCACGTTGATGCGAGTAGCGGCTGCCCAGGGCAAGAAGAGCCGTGAAAGCCTCCCGTCCACAGAGGGGAGAGAGACAGCGAAAGCTCCCCGCAGGTATAGACCCGAGGATGAGACCCGATGGTGGCTTCAGGTGGGGATAGGTGCCTACAAGTTAAGGGCACTCTACGACACCGGGGCCTCATCAACGGTAATGGGTCAACTCGGGCTTAGGTTGGCATCAGACATGGGGCTGGGCCTGGACGTCACGCGAGCGGGAGAAGCGAAGCTCGCTGACGGTCGCCCATGTCCCATCTTGGGTCATGTGATTTTCCCCTTCACAGTAGGGGGAATCACGAAAGATGTAAGGGTCGCTATAACGCCACTGCTGTCTGATGACTGCTACGTCGGCGCGAATTTCGTGAGGGAATTCAGCGCCAACCTGAACCCTGATACGGACCAGCTGTACTTGGCGAAAGCCAAAGTGGCGGTACCGTTGGAAGTGGCAAGCGTCACTGGTACGTCGTGCCTCGCACCCGTAGGCCTGGTAGAAGCCAAGGAAGCACAGCGTCAAGAAGTGGCTAGCCTCGTCGATGGATTAATTCCAGACGGAGGCGAGTGTTTAGGCTGTGCTGTGGGGGTCGAGCATGAGATTGACATCGGAGACGCTCGACCCTGTAAACAGAAATACTACCCGGTCTCCGACAGGGTGCGAGACGAAATGCACGCGCTGGTCAAGGCCATGCTGGACAACGACGTCATTGAACCAGCAACCAGCGGGTGGTCAAGTCCAGTGGTGATGGTTAAGAAGGCAGACGGCAAATACCGGTTCTGCGTGAATTACCAGAAGGTAAACGCAGTAACCAAGCCGGACGCCTACCCATTACCCTTCATGAGCGACATCCTGCGAAGGATCAGGGATGCGAAGTTCATCTCGACACTGGACTTGAGTAGCGCGTACCACCAGATACCTCTTAAAAAGGAGTCGCGCCCCATTACGGCGTTCACAGTCCCTGGCCTGGGGCATTCTCAGTTTAAGAGAATGCCCTTCGGATTGTCTTACGCCGGCGCGACCTTCCAGAGGTTGATGGACAGAGTGATTGGCCCGGATTTAGATCCTTTCGCTTTTGCGTACCTCGACGACGTGATTATTATCTCGCCGTCTTTTGAGGAGCATAAGCGACACCTGGGATTGGTTTTACAACGAATCCTGGGTGCGGGCCTCACTGTGAATAAGACCAAAAGCCACTTCTGTAAGTCGGAAGTCAAGTACCTGGGGGTCCTAGTGAACCGTGAAGGAGTAAGGCCAGATCCAGAGAAGATCAAGCCCATTATGGAGTACCCAGTACCACGGACGATCAGACAGGTGAAGCGATTCATGGGGATGATGTCGTGGTATCGTCGCTTCATACCCGACTTCGCAACCATCGCTGAGCCGATAAACCGCCTGACGAAGAAGAGCATTCCGTTTGCGTGGCAGCAGGAACAGGAGCAGGCTTTCGAACGGTTACGAGACGCAATGGTCTCGGCACCGATCTTGCAGTCGCCAGATCCCAACGCGCAGTTCGTGTTACAAACGGACGCGAGCGATAGCGGGATAGGCGCGGTATTGACGCAAGAAGTCGATGGACAGGAGCGCGTAATTGAGTACGCCAGTCGCTCCTTAAACAGTGCGGAAAGAAACTATACAGTCTCCGAACGAGAGTGCCTGGCAGTTGTATGGGCCATCGGGAAGTTCCGGCCTTATGTTGAGGGGCACCACTTCAAAGTCATCACCGATCATAGTTGCCTTAAGTGGCTCCACAGTATGAGGAATCCTACAGGAAGGCTAGCGCGTTGGGCGTTAGCACTACAAGGCCATGTGTTCGATATAGAGTATCGAAAAGGAGACCTCAACGTGGTGCCCGACGCTTTATCTAGGGCCTATGAGGAGGGGGTGGTAGAAGTGGGTGCCATGACTCATCAGCCGGAAACTGCCGATGCCTGGTACCTTCAGAAGTATAGGGAAGTATGCCAGGACCCACATTCTCAACCTACCTGGAAGGTAGTGGGAGGGAGACTGTATCACTACAATCCGGCTGAGGAGAGCGAAGGGTCCATCGACAACGAGGAAGCCTGGAAGCTAGTGGTTCCTGCCGAGAAGAGGCATCAAGTACTTGAGGAGGTGCACGATGCGCCAGCAGCGGGACACCAGGGGAGAGAATGAACGTTCTCCCGGGCTAGGCACCTGTATTTCTGGCCAAAGATGTACGATCAGGTCAGAGAGTACGTGAGGAGTTGCCCGGTATGTCAGCAATGCAAGGCAGAGCAAAGGCCGCCTTGCGGGCTGATGGGTCGTCGAGAGGTCTCGCGACCCTGGCAGGTGGTGGCCAGTGACATTACTGGCCCCTTCCCGAAGAGCTCGAGAGGGTTCGAGTACATTTTGGTCTTTTTAGACCTGTTCACTCGGTGGGTGGAGTGCGTACCCATACGTAAGGCCAACGGAAGGACCATCGTACGGGAATTGCACGAGAGGGTGGTAACCAGGTTTGGGGCGCCAGAGATTTTTCTTTCGGACAACGGGACCGAATTTAAAAACCAAGAGGTCGATGCCTACCTGTCGAGGAACGGCATCCGGCGCGCCCTTACCCCAGTTTACCACCCGCAGGCAAACCCCACTGAGCGAGTGAACAAAACCCTCAAGGCCATGCTCATATCATACGTGGAGCGCGACCATAAGAGCTGGGATGAGCACCTGCCAGAGTTCAACTTCGCGTTGAACTCGGCAACTCACAGCGCGACAGGTTACAGCCCGGCCATGCTAGTCTTCGGCAGACAGCCCACTCCCCCCTCGACCTTTAGGAGGGCCCAGGATCAGTTGGCCCGGGAAGCTTCCGAGGGCCAAGAACTGACCGAATGGGGCGACCACATGCGCCAGTTACCCAATTTGTGGGAACGTGCTGGCTCTAAGTCCAGGGAGGAGGCGGCCCGTCAGGCGGTCTACTACAACCGGAGGAGACGTCTGGCCGACTTTAGGGTCGGGGACTGGGTGTGGAAGCGGAACCGCATCTTGTCTTCCGCAGCTCAGGGCGTTTCGGCGAAGTTGGCGCCGAAGTATGCTGGTCCCTACGTAATTCAGGAGGTATGTGGGACGAATACCTATCGCCTAGGTAACCAGCAGGAAGAGTTGCCCGAGCTGATCCACGCCAAGGACCTCAAGCCCTATTTCGGTCCATTCTCAGATGAGGACAACGAGGAACCAGGAGGCGGGGACTCAGCACTGTTGGAGGAAGAGGAGGGCGTAGGCGACCCGCCAGCGAAGATCGAGGAATCCAGCGAGGATCCGAGATGCGAGCGCGTCGCGAATGCAGCCCCCGCGAACGAGCGTGCGAAACCCGCGGCGGCTCCTGAGGTATCGATCGAGGCACCGGCTAAGCGAGGCCGAGGTAGGCCGCGCAAGAACCCCACGTGCGAACCTCGGGAACCAGGTGGAGACGACCTGGATGGCAATGCGGTAAGGGGAAGGGGCAGACCACGTAGAACCGCTCAGCACGTGCGGAAGGTGGTACGGCCAGCTACCCCCGCAAATGGGCCATGTTCGCGAGGGAAGCGTCGGGGACCGGGACGTCCTCGCAAACAATAGCGTCGAGCGTCACACGGCGACGGGTAGGTTAAGGGCTGAGCCTGAGAAATCCCTTGACCCCACTTCTTCTCTTTTACAGATGGAGAGGAAGTTGGTCATCAGTGAGGAGGCCCTCGAGACGGCCACCCAGCTGCTGCTCGACCTGGGATTGGGTCCGGGCGCCGATCGGCTTATCGGCGACCTACGAAGGTTCGTCCGGGCCCAGGTCGAGACGGCCGCTCGAGAGGGCCGCTCACGCCAGCGGGTGGATGACTTCCTCCGGGAAGGTATGAGGGCCCAAACATCCAAGCCCTCGACCCGGGAAGTGTCCACCCAGACCGACGGCCCATCCGAAGAGGGCCGCCGGTCTCAGTCCACGCGGGACCAGGGTATGCAGACCCAAGGGTCGAGCGCGTCGACGACGGAGTGCTCGACCCAGTGCCCCGGGCCAAGGGAGGCCTGCTGTCAACAGCACTGGGTCTGCAACCACCCACGAGTCCCCCAGCAGGTAGGCCTCGAAAACTCCTGGAGGCACGTGAGGTTGGGCCTCCAGGAGCTCGAGAACGCTTGGGAATTCGTCGGGGAACTCCAGCGCCAGGTACACGCGCACCTGGGGGAGTTCCTCGACTTCCGCGGCGCCCAGGAGATGCTGGGGGAGTCGGCTCCGGTAGTCCGGCGGCAGAGGGCCTACGGTGAGGCCCTCCTGCGCATTGACCGGGGGCAGGAGTCTCCAGAAGCCGCGGGCCCACCGGCGGTGTTACCACCACCGGCATCAACGGGTAGGGACGCGGCCAGGACTCCTGCCAAGCCCCCGACAAAGACTCAGGCGAAGAGGGTCTCGGGGGCCCCCGGCGCCGGACAGGAATTCATGGTCCGCGTGGACGGGTCGGTTTCCGACCCTACCGTGGTGGTGCGAACCATGGGGGGACGCACATCCGCCACGGTGGGCGGCGTAACATTTATCGCCGCCCCGGCAGCAGCAGCCACGCCGCCCCAATCACCAGCTGGAAGCCAGGGCCATGGGGCGGAGCCCAGCCTCACCAGAAGACCGGGCAGGGGCTGCTATATTTGCGGCCATCCCGGCATCACGACGACCTCCAAGTGCCCCAACAAGTCGGAGCACTGGCGCTACCCCCGACACAAGGCGCCAGGGGGCTCCGGCAGGTGACGTGGGGGAGTGGAGGCCCGGGATGGGCAAATAAAGCCGAATTTCAAAGAGGATGGATTGTGCTGATTTCTCTCCTTTCCCAATCCTGTCCTTGGGGTCGCGAGTCAGTAGGGTAGTTCGATCCGGTAGTTCGAAGCTAGGAGGGGGCTGCAACGATTGCCGAAAATCGTAGGACTCGCGCGAGGTTAATAAGCGGCTAAACGAGAGTAGCCGCGCTCGGTTTGCGAGAGAGAGAGAGAGCGTAAGGGCAATGACCGGGAGGGGAGGCAGCAACCGGTAGTATGACTGTACCACTCAGTCAGTTCGTGCGCCTAACCTATTTAGAGCCGTTCAAATTACGTGCGTTGTTTGATCCCTGGTGAGAGTGCGAACTTCGGTGCGGTGTGCAGCAGCAGTAGCAGCAATAGCAGTAGCAGCAACTGCGATAGCAGCAACAGCAGCAGAGTCAACAGCAGCAACATCAGTGGCGACAGCAGCAACAGCAATAACAGCATTCAAGGCGGTGCAGCGAGCAGCGTAGCGGCGTTCCAACGATTCGTCGTCCGGATACGGTTGGCCACCGTATCCACATCGTCCTTGCGGTAGGTGCACCTTCCCCTTTTCGATTGTTGTTACGATTTGCGTGCGAATCCGCGCAGCGAGCGCGAAGAATTTACTGTTGCGTGCGGGCGGTTAGTTCGCGGCATTCGTGGTTTTCTCTCTCTCTCAAATGGCGTGTCTTGTCATTCACGCGTGCGTGCGTAAGACTCTCGGCCAATTCCCCGTGTAATTTGCTTGATTTAATAAATCATCCCTTGGTTCTGTTTAAACGAGTTTCCGTTATTGTGTTCTTTCCTTTGTCCGGAGGTCGCGCCTATATTTGTTTACATTTCGTTCGAATTCGCCGGTAGCGTAGCGCGGAGCTCGCTGAGATCGGTAGAGGCGAATCGGTAACAGCGTTTCCATCGGCGGCCGCACGAGCGCTACTAGCAAGGAGCGACAGCGCCGCCAAGTGGCGAGTTGGGGGAACCCAACTCGGAACAGCGAAGAGACTCTGCGCAGGCGCACTCCGAGGCAAGGTAGGTTACTGTGCTTTAAGCACATAGATAACAAGGCGTCGTCTAGTTGAAATACGGGCACTTTCTGGAGATTATCGACTAAACGACAGCCTGTTACAGAACATTTATTGAAATACTACTTTTCTTTTCTATTTAATTTATTACTTTCAATCAGTTTCATTTCTATTGATTAATGAATTAATTTCAGTTATGTACTTAAACTTTCTGCATTATTACAAATTGTTATACATTCATATAATAAAAAGCATTTCTACTAGTACCATTGATTATGATCATTATTCATTAAGTCTTTTAAGCTAAGACCTTTAGTCTCAATGCGTTTCTAAAATTTTTCTTACCAAAATCATAAAAAACAATTTTTTAATATTTTTTGAATTTCTACGTTAATTTGAGCTTGAAATCGGACCTTTTTAATGTCATTTCGATCGTAATATTTTCCGTTTTTTTCGAATCCGGCATTAAATATATATGGGTTTCCATTTAAAACAAATCACTTTGACTTTCCAATGAGCTTGAAATTGAAATTCAAAGTCAACACTGGCATGATACGTAGATGATCCCCATTGTCCTGAACAATTTTCGTTCTAACAATTTTATGGTATGATGTCAACTTTTCGAGATTCAGGTCCATAATTTAAAATGGAACACTGTGTATGTTATAATACTTTCATTAGCAGATTTAGTTTTAATATTCTTCTATATTGAATTACAATCTTTCATACTTATAGCCTTTCAATCGTTTGTCGGTTATTCGTTCTTAAAATTGCTTTTGACCTGATTCATAATGACACATATTAAACGCGCAATATCTAAGAGTTAGATTAATAGATTATGGACAATTTTAGTCTTAGATGATATTGTATAATCGATATTACATTTTTTTTCAAGTGTTAACGATTGAATAGCTATTTCGTAAATTGATAAAAGTAGCTTTAGATTCTTAATTTTTGCTTCTTGAAAACTATGTTCGAGTGGTGGGCTTGCTGTCCAATACTCTGAAAATTGCTTAGATTTATTTTTATTTAACGTATACTTTTCTTTTTATTAAGAAAAAAATAAGTTCAAGAAATTTTTGTGACAAAATAATTTATAAGATTTGTAGTATTTATGAAAAATTTGCAATAAAATCTCAACGTCGCTTAATAAATGATTTGATCACAAATCTATATTACAAATACAATAGAGTATTCTATAAAAAATTTTTAATGAACCATGGGTACCACACTCCATTTTTAATTTATGCAGAGTTACGATACTTAGGTGAAATGATAAGAGTAGTAATAAAACTCGTGTTGTTATTAAACCAACTATTTGGCGTAAACTCAGATTTCTACGTCTGCTTATGCAATACAGTGAGTTACAATAAGCACACTTTTGATAAAATCATCATTTATCCTAAGGCAAAGAACGTAATGCCAGCGGAAGTGGGATCATACGAGGGAGGGTCAATAAGTCTTTACAAAAAGAATAAAAAAAAAGTTTTGCGTATGTAATTTTTTTTTATTTTTCAACGTAATCTCCTTGAAGGTTGATACATTTTATTAAACGACCTTCCCGTTTTTTTAAGCCATCAGAAAAATATGATTTCTGAAAATCTTCAAAATAGACATTTGTTTCGGCGATGACTTCTTCATTCGACGTGAATCGTTGTCCCGCAAGCTATTTTTTGAGGTTAGGAAATAAGAAAAAGTCACTGAGAGCTAAATCAGGCGAATATGGTGGATGGTCAATTAATTCAAACTTTAAATCGTTAATTTTTGCCATCGAAACTGCATACGTGTGAACTCGAGCATTGTCTTGAAGAAAGAGGCATTTTTTTTTGTTCAAGTGAGGACGTTTTTCTGATTTTTTCTTTCAGCTAATCTAACAATGACGCATAATATTGTCCAGTGATCGTCTGGCCCTTTTCCAAGTAGTCGATGTAGATGATTCCATACGCATCCCAGAAAACCGTGGCCATAATCTTGCCAGCTGACTTTACTGTCTTTGCCTTCTTTAGGGATGGTTCTTCTGCGGTAATCCATTGTTTGGACTATTCTTTGGTTTCAGAAGTGTAGTGGTGACCCGTTGTTTCGTCTACAGTTACGAGTCGACGCCAAAAGTCTTCTGGATTACGACGTATGCGTGCCAAAAGAGCCTCAGAGGTGACCACGCGGGTTCGTTTGTTTTCAACAGTGAGCAAACGCGGCACCCATGTTGCTGATATTTTTTTCATCCCCAATTTTTCATGCAAAATTGAAATGATTGTACCTTTTGATACCCCAGTGGCCTCAACTAATTCTCGCAATTTTAATCTTCTATCACTCAACACCATATCGTGGATTTTTTTGACCATTTCGGGCATACTCACTTCTACGGGGCGTCCTGAACGAGGTTCATCTTTTCTTGTTGTACGGCCGCGTTTTATTTCATTTACCCAGTTATAAACAGTCTTAAACACAGGGGCAGACTTGCCATGAACGGCGTTCAACTCAATTCTGATTTCTTTTGGTGTAAGGCCTTTCAAATAAAAATGTTTTATCGCCGCTCGAAACTTTGTTTTTTTCCATTTTTCAAATAAACCAATAACTTTTTGTTCAACCAAAGCTCACAAAAAAAGGACTTAATAAATCGAGCTGAAACTTTGTACGATATCTAGTTAGTAGTATTGCTTGCCAAAAACATCATAATTTAAGCGTAACGAGCGCCATCTCTTGGATTTTGTAAATACTTATTGACCCCCTCGTACATCCATTGATAGGGAATGTCGATGAATTAATAAATGAACAAATACACTGCCGCTCACATAAATTTGGCCACTCCATTAAAAATCTGTCAAATTTTGAAGTTTTGTACCTCTATAAGGAACCAACCCATCTAAAAAATTCAAAGTACGTTTTGAAGCTTGTACCAAGCCCTTCAATATATAATGAAAATATTTCAAAAAATAATGTTTAATTAATTTTTTATAAACAAATGAAAAAAAAAATTTTTCAATTTTTTTCGTCCATTTTCAAATTGCCATAACTTTGTTAGAAATAATCGGATTAAAAAAAAATAAAATGGAGGTTAAAGCTATGGTAATACATACAGTTGCAAATAAACATAAGTATGAACTAAAAAATAAATACAACTATTCAAATAAAGTGAAATACGTCGAAGATTTATTAAAATAATAACAAACTTCAAGCCATCAATTTCATATTATAAATAACTTCATACAACCAAAAAACATAAGTACGTTAGCATTAAACACATTAACAATAACAATAAACATATTACAAAAATTCACTTATTGACATAATAAATCATTTTTAAGTCATTAACTTCATTTTATAAATTATGATCAATTACAACAATTAAAACTATCAATTATTTGTCACACAAAAAATAACTTCTTTGGTCTTCTTTATTCAACAAAATAAACATATCACAAAGTAAACAAATTTAAACTTTTTTTTCGTCAAAGAATCCACCTTTGCTTTTGATTACAACTTCGCACAACCGTGGAATTCTCTCTAACAATTTGTCTAGTGTTTCTGTTGCTATTTTCTCCCATTCATCTTGTAGAATTTCCGACAAATGAGCAACTGAAGTTGGACATGATTTATGTACTTTTCGATCAAGTTCTTCCCATAGCAATTCTATAGGATTCAGATCCGGTGACTGTGGTGGCCATTCCATAACTTGTAATATATTTTTTTTCTCAAGATTTGCTAAGTAATTTTTACATATTTTCGCTGTATGCTTCGGATCATTATCTTGTTGAAAAATAAAGGATGGACCGATGAGTCGTGTACCAGATGGAACCACATTATATTGTAAAACTTTTTGTACTTCTCCTTTACCAAAATTCCATCTACTTTTTTTAATTCACTGACTTTTGAATTTCCGAAGCATCCCCATACCATAACTAACCCACCGCCGTGCTTCACCGATAGAATTAGACAACTTTCCAAATATTTTTCGTTGTTTTGCCTTCGAATATACAGTTCTTTTAACAGTAGATACACTTATTGGTGTGTCAAGATGTTCATTAACTTGAACCGTGATTTCTGGAGCTGTGAGACGTCTGTTTCGAATACTCAAAAGCGCTATGTAGTCATCTTCTTTTGCTGTAGTTTTTCTTTTCTTTTTCTTTGGTTTTGTAGCGATGTTTTGTTCAGTCAAAAACTTCTTTATGTTGTAATCTACAGTGCCTTTAGCGATTTGCAGTTCATTTGCTATTTTTCGTCTACTGTATCCAGTTTTATACAAAATAATTATTTGCAAACGAACTTGCTCTGTCAAGTGCTTGGCCATGGTTATCGATCGATCGAGATCCGTAGACAACTAAGTAAATCATCGATTAAACTTGTAACTCTCCTTGAACCATGGTCACGAAAAATTTTTGTAAACACAAGACACTGTTTCGCATATACATAGCAGTGTATTGTGGCGCAGAAATCCCGCAAAATTTATAGTCTTTACTTTTATATCAAGGTATACTCGTATATATGCGTGCATTCATTGTATACGAACTACTATTATCATAGGTACGATACCATTATAAAATAGATTGTATACTGATTGTAAAAAATATCCATTATTTATTTTAATCAATACTACGTATACAAGTCGTATAACTCATTATATAATATTTCACTAAAAGTTTAATAAATAATTGTAAATAAAAATCTTTTTTTCCTGGTAAAAAAAAAAATTTTTTTTTTTAATTTGAATATTTTACGTTGAATTCGTATTCGTTGAGTAAAAATGCATAATTTTTGCTCTTATGATTTTTTTAGTTTGACTCCTAGTTTTTGAGTTATGAGCTGTTGAAAAAAATGTGATTTTTTTACATAAAATTAAAAAACTTTCTAAAAAATAAATGAACCGAAATTCTGCATAGCGCATTTTAAAGAGGAGTACCATAGTTTTAACCTCCATTTTGTTTTTTTTTAATCCGATTATTTTTAACAAAGTTATGCCAATTTGAAAACGAACGAAAAAAATTAAAAATTTTTTTTTTTCAATTGTTTATAAAAAATTAATTAAACATTATTTTTTTAAATATTTTCATCATATATTAAAGGGCTTGGTACAAGCTTCAAAACGTACTTTGAAATTTTTAGATCGGTTGATTCCTTATAGAGGTACAAAACTTCAAAGTTTGATAGATTTTTGATGGGGTGGCCAAATTTATGTGAGCGGCAGTGTAGATATTGATGAAGAAGAAGAAATTTTTTCTGATGATAGCTCTGACGATAAAAAAACTATATTATTTTATCAGGCTGATTTAGATGATTTTATATGAGATCTCAATCTTTCGAAAGTTGAAGCTGATCTTTTTACCTGAAGGGTCAAAGGGAAATCTTTTATTACCTAAAATTAAATTGATAGTTTATAGAAAAAGAAGTTCAATCCACACTAACTTCTTCGTGATAAAAAATGAATTAGTACTCGTATATTATAATGATATTGAAGAGCTTGTTAATATCTACGTAGACGATTTTTATAAACTGTAACGGGGTGATTACTCCGTTTTTATTCCTTTAATTCGCTCGCCACGCAATCGTACCGGAATGCGCGCGATAATATCAAAATATTCGAATTTATTAATCGGAGAGCAGGAGGGGATAGAAGTCAGTCAACCAACTTACTACTAGCTAGAAATGACAACAGTGAAATTATCGTTTGAATCACATGCGAGTTAGTTTATTTTCCTATACTCTACAAAATACTTGGCCCGCGTGTTTATGTTTACGTAGCGCGCGCGCGACAATAACATGCATCGCCGGATCGTTCGCAGCTCTTTTTTCGCAAAGTTAGCTTACATGCACGCTACCGATTCTTACAGAGTACGAAGGATTAGCAATTTGTTAAGCGCAGTCATATATGAAAAGTCGCGATATTAAGCTGTCCAACTTACCTTAGTATCGATCGTACTATCAGAGGGGGAAAGAAACAAGTTCGTCTATCTGCTTCCGGGGTATCAGTCTTTTGACGGAGGCGATTGGCGCCCTCGGTATCACCCTCGATGGCGAAACTCTTGACACACTTACACACCCACTCGTGACGGTAGCGACGAAAGTATAACTTTTGGCTATTGTCTCGGTAATTCAGCTGGATCACTAGCACTCTCGGAAAACTCGGGAAAACTTCTATTGTTGTTCTAGGTAGCTGTATGCTTGGATTGCTAATCCTCGACTGGTTCTTTCATATTCGCGCGCGTTCCGTCCCGTCTCATACCGAGTTCCCTTTTTCTATTTTCCCCAACCGGTAGGTGCTGCCCTCGCAGGTAGCCGCGAGATTGAGACGGTAGCGCAAACAAGACGTTTACCGTCATAAAACCAAAAGAATAACGTCTGTTTATTGATTTTTCCACACAAAGTTTGAAATTTGTCTTACTACACAATGAAAATAAGTATGCACTACCGGTTGGTCACTCAACTTTACTCAAAGAAGTATATAGAAATTTTCAATTTCTTCTGGATAAAGTACTTGCACTAGGTGCAAGTATCATTATTATTATATTAGCATGTAACTAGGATATACAAATTTTCTTTCTTTCCTTTGTTTGTAGGATAAACCAATGAAAGAAAATCATAGTTAGATCAAGAAATAGCCTGAAAGAAAAAAGTAGGAAGTTAGTATTCACAACGTTGTTCATGAAAGTTTTATTGAAAAAAATAAGGTATTGTTACTTGACATGAAATTTTTTTTTAGTAGAGGAATTAATTTCCTACTGACTGGTCTGGATAAAACGGAAATGAAATTAAACTAAGAGTATTTAAAAATAAGTATTTAAAAAAAAATTTAAGGAACAATTGCCTAAATATGTTTGTGGTTTGTATATGCCTCATTCTATTAGGGATCTGTATGCTATTGTATCTGATTTTTTTTATTTTTATTTCTGTATATGTGAGATATTTCATCATAATTGTATAGTAGTGATTTCAGAGAGAAAATTTGTTCAATATTGAGTGGGTTTCTATCAATTATAAAATAGCTTTTATTAATTATTTTAGTTAATCTGTTCTGCAGGTTTGGCAATCCTTTAATTTATCTAGAGTAGCTCCTCTCCATACAATTATTTCATAAGTAATAAAACTATGAAGTAACGGTTATAGGTGGCAATCTGCGCGAGATGAATTTGCCCCGTGTGTAGGCCTTTTTCACTGCTGAGCGGTCTTAGACTCGGGCGGCACTCAGGCTTTCAGGCACCCCGGTCCTTTCGCGCGTCAATAATGATGTCCCTATTAATCGAACTCCGGCTTTCAATATCACGATTGTAAACTAATTAATCTAATGTTTATTATAACGGGGAAACATATGGATAAACTTAAAGACGTTTATATTTATAATATTTATTCTAATTATTTTTACAACATAAGGTAAATTAAACCAAATAGAGACAGAGAGAGAGAGAGAGAGAGATAGAGATATATAAGTATTTAGACGCGTAACTTCTGCCTCGCGTTGTATATTATTTTTTATTAGATAAAAAATAAGTGGTACTAACTTTGTATTAATAAAATTAGTATAATTTGGTCCAAGGTATTATTTAATTAATTTGTGAGTATGGTCTTCCTTCGTTCTGATCAATCTTACTGGTCCAATATATGTATATATTTTTATTCAATATTTTAACTGCAGACAAGATAGACGTGATTTCTATAATCTTCGTTGATATAAAAGAAAGAAATTGACTAAATGATTGCACTCAACATCTTTTTTCAATATTCTATTAAAACTCAACCTCTGATAAACTCACATTCTAATAAACTCAAACGCATAAACTTAAACTCTTATAAACTCAGTTATAGATTTTAGTTTTGTAGGAAAAATTGCAGCTTTCTTAGTTGAGCGCTCACTCCTAACTATCGGATCTCACTCTCACAATTTGTCTGTGCCTTTTCGTTTCCCTCTGTCATTCCTTACACTCTGTCTCTCTCTCTATCTGATTTACGCGTTTATAATCCCGTCATATTTCCTAGCCTAACACGCTGAGTGCAGCATGCTGCAGCAGTATGCTCGGCTTCTCCCACTTATTCCCGCTGTGGCGTACACACGGGTACTGCTGACCATAGTGTCTTATCGCTATGTTCTTGGCCTTGGCGCGACACGAATGGGACTCTCGCAAGCGAAATCTTAATTAAATATATTATACCAAAAAAAATAAAATGGTCCGTCACGTAACAAACGGATAGTAAAGGATTCTTATTTTTGATAGTTTATAGAAAATAAAAGTCGGATATTTGGTTTTTTATTTAAATTGAGTAAATGCAGATTCTATTTCATATTGCTGTTAAAAGTTACATTAGATATTTTATGTTATTCTTTCGGTTAATTGTTTTCCCTTGTATTTCGAGGTTCAAGTTTTTGAATGAACTATTGTAATTGTTACTAAATTCAATGTAAGCAGTTTTATCAGTGTTGAGTGATAATTTATTCAGTCAAAATCAGTTGCCAACAGTTTCAAGATCATCAAGGCAGAGTATTCCATGAAATACTACAAAAGAAAACTACATTCCGATATCCACCACCATACTAGCCTACATATATAAATAAGCTTCCAGATTTTATTGACTTTGCTATAGTAAAAGGTTTAAACAAAAATGATTTTGAAGTGTCATCATGCTTAGATTTATCATTAGATTATTCACCGGCACTACTTACTTTACATCATCAAGTATTTAATAAAGTGAACAGTAACATAAAAGTCGACTGGAAAAAATATGCTCTTTATATAGAGGAACGCATAAAACTTCAAAATATCATAAAATATCAAATTCCTCTTAAAACAGCTAATAATATAGAAAGAAGCATCAACTCACTCAACGTGATTCTAACTGAACAAATGCTCTACTACAATAAATAGAAATAAAACACAGTAAATCATGTCGACTAAAATAACCTAGAAAATCAAAGAAAAGAGATTATTAAGAAAAAGGTATCAAATAACTTGATTGACTCCAGACAAAACTAATGTCAATAAAGCAACCAAAGACCTAATGAAAATATTATATGAAGAAAAAAACATACAAATGTAGAATTATCTCAGATCACTGAGTCCTACAGAAGTAACAGATTACTCATTATGGAAAGTATATACTACTAATCGAAGAATATAATATTAAACGAATGAAAAGACCAATTATATTTATACCACCTATCAGAAGACCTGGTAAGTAACTGGGCAAGATCGGACGAAGAAAGAGCTGAAATGTTTGTAAATCATCTTAGTACAATATTTGAGTCTCACCAAAGAATAATCACTAAAAAAGAAGAAAAAATCTTACTAGAAGGCTCTGACGTCTAAGACAGTACACCAACCAAATGGATTAAAATAAAGAAAGTATTACAAATTATTAATAATATTAAGAATACGCAAACTTCTGATTTTTATAATATCACATGGAAACTACAATTGCAATAATATATTTAAAAATTGTTTTTAATGTATGAGAGTGGTCCGATAAGTACTTAGCCTACAAAAGAAAAACGAAAATTTTGGAAAAGTGGCGTATTATTTTTCAACATAATCTCCTTTTAGTTCGATACACTTGGCCCAGCGATGCTCCAACTTCTTTAACCCGTCTGAAAAATACGTTTCCTCGAGGTCTGAAAAGTAGGTTTCCGTGGCAGCGATTACCTCCTCATTCGACTCAAATTTCTGCCCGGCGAGTGACTTTTTCAAGTTTGGAAACAAAAAGAAGTCGCACGGGGCTAAATCTGGAGAATACGGTGGATGGGGCAGCAGTTCGTAGCCTAATTCGACTAATTTGGCCATGGCGACGGCGGAGGTGTGAGTCCGTGCGTTGTCATGGTGGAAGAGCACTTTTTTCTTTGCCAAATGAGGCCGTTTTTTCTGCAATTCGACGTCGAATCGACCCAATAATTCGGCATAGTACGGCCCTGTGACTGTTTTACTCATTTTCAGGTAGTCGATGTAGATCACACCTTGTGAATCCCGGAAAACGGTGGCCATCACTTTTCCGGGCGATGGGGCAGTCTTCGCCTTCTTCGGAGCACTTTCGCCGGGTAAAGTCCACTGTTTCGACTGTTCCTTGGTCTCTGGTGTATACCAGTGGATCCATGTTTCGTCGACTGTCACGAAACGACGCAGAAAGTCCTTCTGATTGCGCTTAAACAGCGTCAGATATTGCTCTGAAGTTGTCTCACGGTTGCGCTTGTTGTCCAGAGTGAGCAAACGCGGCACCCATCGCGCCGACAGCGTTCTCATGCCCAAAATTTCATGCAAGACATGACCCACGCAGTCTTTTGAGATGCCTATGATCTTAGCTATCTCGCGCACCTTCAATCGTAGATCTGCCAATACGAGATCGTGAATTTTTGTCACGTTATCCTCCGTGGTAGCCGTTTTCGGAGCACCTGGACGTGGCTTTTCAAAAATCGACGTGCGACCACGTTGAAACTCGCTAAACCAATTTTTGACAGTCGCCATCGAAGGAGAAGAGTCACCGTACACAGCATCCAAGCGTTTTTTGATTTTGCTGCGCAATTTCCCTTCCAAAAACAAGAATCGAATCACCGACCGATACTGCTCTTTTTCCAATTTTCAAAAATCAACGGACACACTTACTTTCACACGCTCTCAAAAATAAACTACAACTCCGATCCGGCTGAAAGCTTGACAGTAACCATCGAGAAGGTTGTACTACGTGATAGAATATTTCTTTTGCGAGAGTGGCGCCATCGGGCGGTGAGGCTAAGTACTTATCGGACCACCCTCGTATGCTTGCGTCTCTGCTATTTTCCTTTCCAGTGGAAAGTAGCAGAGATTGTTTTAATACCTAAACCCGGTAAAGAACTAGAATTGGTAACGTCATATAGACCAATTAGCCTTTTATCAGCACTTTCTAAAATCTTTGATAAACTAATCCTAGCTTGAATTAACCCAAGAAAACTAAATAGAAGTTTTATCCTTAACCATCAATTCGGTTTCAAGTTAAACCACGCTACGATTAAGCAGGGAAACAGAATAGTATCTGTTGTGAGGAAAGCCATCAAAAATAAACATTACTGTACTGGTATATCCTTGGATGTCGCCCTGGTTTATAGACAAGGTTTGACATAAAGGGCTACCGCACAAACTCAAGAGATTTTTCCTCAACCTAACCCCAGTACGAATTGTTATAATTCTATTTATATAATACAGCCTATTAAGTTGAAATCAATAAAAATCAATAAATACTTACCAAAACGTCAATTTATTAAAGCAGGAGTACTGCAGGGAGTGTTCTAGGTCAAACATTATATCTGTTATACACCTTGGGCCTACCAAAGTCTATTAATATCTTGACAGCATCATATGCAGGTGATATAGCAATTTTAACAGTACATCCAGAAGCAACAATAGCACCAAAACATTAGAAAACTACATAAAATAATCTCCTTCAAAATTGGTTTAACCTCTGGAGAATAATAGTAAATGAAATCAAATCAATACGTACGACATTTACAGTTCGAAAAGATACCTATCCTCTTATTAGATTAAACTAAATATATATTCGGCAAACCAATCAAGTAAAATGTCTAGGTATTCACCTAGGCCGAAGACTTAGATGAAAAGAACATATATTCATTAAACGTAAACAGCTGAGTCTAAAATGGAGGGAAATATAATGGCTCATCACAATAAATTGAAGCTGTTAATTAAAAACAAACTGCTGCTTTTTTGAGGCGCTCTCCTTCGGGCTGGCTTGGCCTCGTTCGGCGATCATTGGTGGCTGAAGAAAGGCCACTAGTTAGACGCATTTTCTGTATCCTAACGCTGGACACTATGCTTTGCCGAGAGCAGGGAAAATTGAGAGATAGCAGACCCAGGACAAGCAAACTACTTGCCCTCGTCACAAGTTAAAATTACTACGGTATTCCTCAGTGACATTTAGATAAAACGCGCCTGAACGTCTCGAATCACTTCGTATTTTTAAAGTTAAGCATAGATTCAAAAAACTGGTTTGCCAAGCTCTTGAAAAATAAAATAGATTCACATTTTTTTTCCAAAATATATAAAAACAGTGCTTTTCAATACTCAAATAAAAACTTATGAACAAACATAACCAAAACAATTATCAATAAATTTTGCTCGGCGTGATTTTCTTTCTTTATTCCTACTCAATTTTCAGTAAAGTCAATAGGTAAGTATAAGGTAGGTATTTTTATAATTAAGTTGTATTTATTCCTATTTAATTTGAATCAGAGTTACTAGATAAGAATAAGGTAAGTTGAGTTTACGAGGCTGAAATAAAAGACTGATACGTTAATTTTGTTCTAAAATAAAAATAAATAATACCTACTGTCTTTGAGAAAAAAGACTATGATTTAAGTAGCACAGCATAGTCGATCGAATGATAGGAACGTGGCTTCAATTCCTGATAGCGTTTTTTTCATTATTATTATTCTATTTTTAGTCTATTTTTGATAAATATTATCTTATGTTTTAAAAAGTTAAATAACCTTTTTCTTATTAAGAATACACTGCCGGTCATCTACTTTGGACCCCCGCCGCAAAATTAGTCAAAACTTTAAATTTCAATGTCTCTGGTAAAAACTAACGTACAGAGTCATCCGGGGGCACATTTGAAAAGTTTTTTCAAGAGCTTACAAATGGAATGACTCATGGATGCCATCAATTCTTTTTTAATTTTTTGCAAGCAATAATTCAACATTGAAAATTCGGAAAATTTTTGCTAAATGTGAAAATTTGCCAAATCTGGAAAAAAAATCTTACAAAAATTTGACTACAGCATTTTTTAGCTTTTATCCAGCTCTATCTGAGTCATTGGTCAACAAATTATTTTCTTTAAAATCGACGCATGCACAGCATTTTTTCCAGGAAGTAACAGTTTTTTTAAACATTTTTTATCTTCATAAATTCTAAAAATTCAAGAAAATGTATAAGAAAAGAAATATGTTTATTTTTGCAAGTCGAATACTGTACTATTTTTTTAAATTTTTTTGAATAAAATTTTTGTTGATTTAGAAAATTTTTTTTATAGCTGGTGCGCCTAAAAAATGAAAAACTACATCGAATTTTTTTTTCATTATTCAATATTATTACATAATAAATATCATGAATTTTTCAAAAAAAAGAACAATTTAATACAATTGTACAAAGTGCGTCTTTTGTAGCTTGCCAAACTCGTGCATGCGTCGATTGACTGTGGCTTGTTTTGTGACTTGCTTGCTTGCTACAGAATGCATAAAGATGTTTCAGTTCTTATCCAGCTTTCACCGCAAACACACGTGTTTACATACGCTTCATAAGAATTAATACTCGCTATATTACACACAAATCTCTCGAGGCTCCAAGCCTCATATATGTGATTTTACAATAAATCACCATTTAATAAGTAAAAATGAACACTACTCCAAACAACACTCCACCTACCTGTGACATATCAACATTCACAGCAACCACCAATACAAACTACGCTTCAGTGACTCAACTAAACAACACTCTGAAAAAAGATTAAGGACTACTCTTGGACTATGTGGAAAATTTAAACTTTATCAACTACGTGTGTGTGATCGGAAATATAGTTGAACCAAGAAACATACTGCACGAATCTAGAATCTCCAACAAACGTATATGCATCTACCTGTCATCGAAACAACTAGTAACTCAACTTACAGATAAGTACGAATACCAAACCATTACAATTGAAAACACTGCAGTAAACATTAGACCGCTCGTGACTAATAAAAAAAGAATTATATTCTCAAACGTATCTCCAGACATACCAAATTACATCTTTGAAAATATTCTCGAAGACTTAAACGTTAGAAGGAGCTCACCAGTAATGACTCTCAAAGCAAACGTCACACTAGAACAATTCAAACATTAACTAGCTTCAGACGTCAAGTATATATAAACCCTTCCGATGTTTAACTTATCCCTAAAACATTTAAATTAAACTTGAATGAATTAAACTACTTTATCTTTAAAAGCACTGATAAATTAAAATTATTCCTATACAAATTAGAGGGCTACTTAGCTAAGAACTGCAGTATAAACTTACAACCTCACCAATTTCAAAAGAATAACATATCGAACACCGAAATTCCAAGCCTATCACACAGAATTAATTCCTGCATGCCATATAGCACTGATACACAAATTAAATTAAATCAACAGAACTCTGATATAAATACATTCGACGAAACCAGTCTCGCCAAGCCCGAACCGAATCCTGAATCACGAGGAAAAGATAATAAAAGAACGCGTTCAGAAGTTAGCTCCGAAGGAAATAGCTCACCAAAACACCTCATCCAACCTATTATCAAAAAACAAACGAAAAAAATGGCCAAGAATCTGAATGAGGATACGTCTCCCAATATCTTAAAAACAAATTAGGACAAAGATAGTCACAACCTTCATGTACACTCGACCACAACTACTTTCAACTCCAAACCCACCCAAGAAAAACACATCACAAAATAATGACCAAATAAATAATGCTGAATCTGACGAAATGGATAGTGAATTAATAAGTATTAAAGATTATCTAGACAGAATAAATAGTATATTAAGTTACAACCAATTCAAAAGCTTATTAGAAAACACCAAAGGAATCAAAAACCCGACATTATATATCAATACACAAATGACTTAGACTCCCTCACAAAATTTATATCAGATGAAATCTATTTCAATATAAAAAATCCCTACATAAAATCTAGATGTACTAAATTGCTGAAAATTATAAACAATTCTACCAAGATCTCGTCAACTCCAAACTCACTATCCCAATCGGACAACGAACAAAACTACTAATAATCTACCAATTATTTCAAACGGACATAGTCCGGCAAACAAAATTATACAATGGAACATAAACGGACTTAAAAATCAATATGAAATAATGTCTCCAAGAAACCAACCTCAAACAAACCAATCAATCAAAATAAAAAACTACAATAGCTATAACAAAATCAGAGAAGACTGTTTTATTGCTAGCAGAGGTGTTAGTATACTAGTTAAAAATAATATACGAGGGGGCGTCAATAAGTCTTAACAAAATCCAAGAGATGGCGCTCATCACGCTTAAATTATGATGTTTTTAGTAAGGAATACTACTAACTAGATATCGTACAAAGTTTCAGCTCGATTCATTAAGTCATTTTTTTTTGTGACCGCTGGTTGAACAAAAAGTTATTGGTTTATTTGAAAAATGGAAAAAACAGAGTTTCGAGCGGTAATAAAACATTTTCATTTGAAAGGCCTAACACCAAAAGAAATCACAGTTGAGTTGAACGCCGTTCATGGCAAGTCTGCCCCTATGTTTAAGACTGTTTATAACTGGATAAATGAATTTAAACGCGGCCGTACAATAACAAAAGATGAACATCGTTCAGGACGCCCCGTAGAAGTGAGTATGTCCGAAATGGTCAACAAAATCTACGATATGGTGTTGAGTGATGGAAGATTAAAATTGCGAGAATTAGTTGAGGCCACAGGGGTATCAAAGGGTACAATCATTTCAATTTTACATGAAAAATTGGGGATGAAAAAAATATCAGCAATATGGGTGCCGCGTTTGCTCACTGTTGAAAACAAACAAACCCGCGTGGTCACTTCTGAGGCTCTTTTGGCACGCATACGTCGTAATCCAGAAGATTTTTGGCGTCGACTCATAACTGTAGACGAAACAACGGGCCACCACTACACTTTTGAAACCAAAGAATAGTCCAAACAATGGATTACCGCAGAAGAACCAACCCTAAAGAATGCAAAGATAGTAAAGTCAGCTGGCAAGATTATGGCTACGGTTTTCTGGGATGCGTATGGAATCATTTACATCGACTACTTGGAAAAGGGCCAGACGATCACTGGACAATATTATGCGTCATTGTTATCGTTTATTTCAATTCACTGAAAACCAAATTGGCTACTCCAACTCTGTAGAGCGTATGGAGTATGCCGAGGAAAACTTTCAGTATAAATAATAATGTGGATATTTCTGGATTTCTTAATTTAAGATATCTCACCAAGAACAATGCTCGAGGTTATCAACCTAAAAGAGGACAGACTCTTTCGTGGAGTAATATCATGAAATTTGTAACAGATGTACCAGATCAGATTTTTTTAGCAACAAAGATAATGATTATTTTTATATTACACTACACCACTTCTCAAAGATTAAATACATTGAATTCTTATAAATTTTATATTTATAGATTATATTGATATTTGATATTTCATATATGAAATTTCATATATGAAATTTCAAATAGAATGTCTCGACATGTAAAAAATCTTGAAAAAATATTCATTATTACAATCGAGTACAACAAAAATAAATATACCGGTTAATTCATTATTAGAAATATTTTTTTTAATATTGTCAATAAATATATATCATTAAGACCTCATAACACAACCATAGGTAGATTTTCTATGCAGTATCGAAATGGAAAATACTTTGGTCAGTCTATTTATTGAACGTTATAAAATCGGTGAACGGCCAAGCATGAGTATGACTTTTTTGAAATTGGATAATGTCAAAAGATATACAGGCCAGTCCTTCATCTGCCACGCTTTTATCAGAATCAGACGCAAAAATGCAAAGGATTAAACAATTAGGTAAAAGCAATTAGATACAATAGCTGAATGTTATATTGAAAACTCATTAAAAAATAGACAGATGATCTACGAAGATATTGTTCATAATGCTGCATCGACAATCAGTACTTAGCCTTCAAACAGATTAACAACGAGCACTGTTTTACATTCAATCTCAACAGTAAACATTGATAAACCTATTAATAATGGATTGGTTAGAATTGGAAGATGATTTTTTTTTGAACGATACTGATTCAACTTCAAGTAAGCTTACCATCTATAATCACGCTAAAAAAAGTTTAAAAATATTGACATCACATTTTATTATAATAAATTACATTATTTTAAACTCAATAAATGATTTCACTGCTGCTAATTCGAAGAAAATAGCTATAAAACCAATGAACAAAGGAGCATCCAGTTGCAAGAGATAAGTTATTTTTGTCAAAACCACCAGTAAAGTTATATGATGTTAATATCATCTATTATTTTTAATGTTCGTACTCTCATGGTTGTCGCGGTAATGAGTAAGAATTCCTTTTTGTATTTAATTTGAAAATGATACATATATCGTATATATACATATGTATATATATATATATGATAATTTGAACAATAAAAATTATCATATCTATATCTATAAGTAGAGTGACATCACGCTCCTTATATGGTAATGAAATTTGACTCTAGCACTAATACAATCATATAATACGTGAGTTGGCGCCGTTTAATATACTAATTGATATATGTAGATTCATGGGGTTGCAGTAATACAATGAAAATAAGAGAAGAGCTCATTGATAGGACCGTTACAATTAGTTTTTGGTAAAAAAGAGGATTTTCAATTACTCTCAAGTAGAAAAAGAAAAGCTCTTGAAAAAATTTAAGTGTACGATGAGAATTACAATGATATAAATTCTAATTTAAATAAAAATTTGAAATTGGTTGAGTTTGTATTCAATAAATGTGTTTTTAACATTAGTCTTTCTAAAAGCGAAAAAGAAAGCAATCAATAGAACAACATTAAGTAATATGAGAATTAAATTTTTTATATATTTATATACTTTGTACAATTTTTTGATATGCTTTCTATTTCCGTTCCTATCAGCAAAGCCTCGGCTCTACGAAAGTCGGGCGGATATCAAAAACATTCAATCAGCTGATCGAGTGTTTGTGACCTCAAAGTCAATATGGCGCGAGTCGCTTGGGAGCGCGCGCTGACGCAAGCCACAAAAGTCCAGAGTGAACATGTGACCGAGTGCTGGCTAGTAGCAGCCGATAACGTGATTTTCTATAAAAATACTTTCGGCAAGAGTAAGAAATATCGTATACGACTTTTAGCCTCGGGCATCAAACCACGCCGACCAGAAAATTAGTAGTAGGGGCTAAGGGGATCCTGAGCCACTTACCATGCGATTTTTCGATACCTACTCTACCGACGATCGGTAACGTTATAAATCCTCATATTGGCGATCTATGAGCTGCTTTATCGACCGATGTATATCGACCTGTTTGACGGGAATCGTTTGCGACCGACTGTGTACCGACGTGCAGACCCCATGGGCCCCGCCGGCAATTACCGACTCTTGTATCGACGTGCAGATCCCATGCCCCCCGTCAGCAGTTACCGACTCTTGTATCGACGTGCGTGCCCCCGGCCCCATGCCCCATGCCCCATGCCCCTTGTTCCATGCCAAAATAAAAAATGTTTGCTTTATGCTGATTGATTGTGATTGAGTAGAAAGTGTAGGTCTCTGTAAGTATAAAAGTTCTTTTATCATCATCTTTCGGGGTTAGGTTTATTAAATAAACAGAGATATAATTTACATGAAAAAAAAATCTATTTATTATGATAAATTATAAACAACTAAACAATTATTGAGGTTGAGCGTGATGATTATATGCTTACATATATTATACATGTACGTATGATTATTTGTTTTTTTCTTTCCGTTGTCAAACTGTTGATTTACAGAAGACGAGAGTACTTCACGTTTGTATAGCGGTCCATATTATTTGAATGTTTGGTGCTGAATGATCTGATGATGCTCAAACTGCGCTACTTATAATAGCTGACAACGGCATTTGTCATAAATTCGAAAGAGTAAGAAGGATAGTTACGTTCAAATTTTTTCATTATAGTTATCTGAGGTTCTTATACATTTTCTTCAAACCATTTCTGATAGGTTTGAGAGTAACGAGGAAGAGTTTCCACTTTGAACAGGATGACTTTTATTTTTTTGGAGATTGATTGCTAATTTTTTCTTCATACACAGCTGTAAAAACAATGTCTACTTCCCTTAGAAATGCCTTTTTGACCAAATTAAATACCGTGGCTAGGACACATTCAGCCACATATTTGAAGAAAACCTTGTTTATTGAATAACGAATATTCGTCAATGTTTGTGTAGCTAACCTACTTTGAATAGCACTTGGAATATCATCTAGTTTAAAATCATGAATATAACCATTTCCATGACCAATTGTCTTCTGGTAATCATTCATATACCAAATTGCTTTCAACAAGGCTATGTATAATTCAATTTTTCTGCAATCTTTCTCCGAATATTCATAATAATAAGCATCTGTTATCAATTCTACACCTTCGTCATAGTCATACTCTAAGGAATCCATCTTTTTTTGAATCGTAGGGTCTGTACCATCAAACATAGAAATAATATGCGCATTCAAGCTGGCTAATTTACCTTAGCTATAATTAATTAACCTTAAAGTTAATTAACCTTAGCTTGAATGAAATCAATAAATTGTGTCATGATTGAGCTGGTGCTGCTACAGAAGGCGAACGAGCCGTGGTGCAGATACAAAAAATGAATGAGGTGTGGTTCATGAGCCAAGCTTCTTTATACAAGCTGCAAGCACATCATGGTGGTGGTAACTGACTTTGCTTCAACTTGTCAATGTCTGAATATACCCCTAGAAATTTCATATCAAGTTCCTCTCGATGAATATTGATCAATAAACTCATTTCTTTTAATTTAGCTTTTAACTTTAATAAAGTATCTTTAATATTTTTTAGTCCGACTAACAGATTCTCATGTAAATTTTTCAAGTTTAATTCGTCAACTCTACCAAGTTTGCGTCCAAACACATCAATGCTCATCGTTGAAATGAATGAAAAAGACTGAAGTATTTATTCTACTTGGGTTTTATTTATGCAATATTCTGTTACATTGATAAAAACTTTATGGTTTTACAAATTCAAGTGCTTTTTTCTCAAGTTCTTCAATCAGAGTTACGTATTCAGAAAAAGTATACATAGCTATTATACGAGTTATACAAGTTTGGTTACAGGATTATACTTAACTATACGATCGTGTAAAATCAAACAATATGCAGCTGTTTCCGCGGGCACATCATTTTTGGTTTCAAACTTAAGACGTACATCGACAGCAGCTTGTTTTAAAGATTCATTTTGCTTTGAACAATCTATCACTATTAACGGTGCATGTGTGATAAATTGTTTTCAATCTAAAAGTGGATTGAACATACAGTCTCTATTGTAATAGTTCAATTGGAATTGAGCATACATATCATATAAGACAGAGTATTGATTGTTACTTATATCAAGATTCAAATTTCTATATGGTGTAACGGGGTGGTTACCGTTTAATTACTTTTATTCGCGCGAATTTATTGGAGGGCGAATGTAATCATCTACGCTCAATACATAATTCGGAGAGCATGGGGTAACAGGCGTCAGTCAACGAATAGCTCTACTAATCTACGAAAATGTGAGTGGAAGCAATATGGAATAAACGAGTCGGAAGCACTTGTTAACAACACGAACAGAATCTTTTATTGCCTATCAAATGTTACACTGGATCGGCCCGCGTGTTTATGTTGACATCGGCGCTCGCTCATCGAGGACACACAGTGTCGGGACGCTCGCTGCTCTTTGTTGAAAGAGCTATTACATGCACGCTTCGGATGCCGGAAATTAGTCGTCACACATGCAATTGTATCGCGACCGCGAAATTAAGCTGGCCAGCTTACCTTAATATTGCAGGCGTACGAAGCGGACGATAGAGAGTCACACTGCGAGAGAACTGTTTTTTTTTGTCAATGCCGCGGATCGCGAGTTCGCGCACACGTGGTTTCGCCCTCGGTGGCGAAACCTCACGCACACTCTGCCGGTCTCGTGGAGGGTGATGCTTCTCCGCCGGGTCGGGTCTCTCCCTTTGGCAGCTGTACAACACCTTGGCAACTGCGATCGCCCCTCTAGATCACTGGCGCGGACAATTTCCTCTCGATTTCCGATACTGGTGGCTTACGAATCGGTAGCTGTCTAGTAAGCGGACGAGCACGATGATGTAAGAACCTTCACTTACGGGCAAGCGTGATGGTGGTTAGAGCTTCACTGGTTCAATTTCAAGCGCGCGCGTTCCGTCTGCTCGCGTGCCGAATTCCTTCGTTACGTTCCTAATCTCCCCAGTAGGTGCTGTCCCCGCGAGCAGCAATCAGGTTATTTTATTAGCGCTAATTCGACGTTTACGGTCACAATGGATATTGCTGAGAATTTAGAAAAAGTTTAACATTGGTTACATTACAATGATCAAATCTGCTAGAATTTTTAGTTTTATCAGACTTGCGTTTTGTTTGAAAACCTAATACAATATATCTTGGTTTTTCCAATTGATTGGATGTTTTTACAGTCCAAAGATGTTTTGATGTTTGTGGTAATGCTGGATACTCATAAAGTTCCCACGACCGAAAACTCGTAGAAATAAGTGAATCTTTCTGAATGAAATTGAACAACTGTATTTTACGCCTATCAGACATAATTACATACGGCATTAACCATTCAATTCTTGTGAGTTCTATTTTGTAATTGTCATGATGCTCTAGCAAATCACATAAAAATTTCAAACATAAATGACCACAAGTATAAGTATTATAATTTTGATATTTTTTATAATTGTATTTGATTTGATCAACTTTGAAATATTTCATAGGATCTAGAGGTGGTCTTAAATCACCAAAACTATCAAAGTAATAAAAATTTTTGCCACTTTTTCGATATGCTACCCAATGCGTACCAGATCCTGAACTATCATCAAGATTTACAACAGCTCGTTGAATCGTGGACGCGTTGGCAGAGAGTTCCTCATAAAAACACCGCGAAAGTTCGCAATTTGCAATTCGTGAGCATATTTCTTTATATCACATTCTATTAGAGGACGATGAGGTAGTTTTACTTCAAGTTTTTTTTTTTTAGTCTTCTTGACTTTACTTGTTGTATTGAAGGCTACACCAAAACCTTGTTTATATGGTCTCAAATATAGACCTTTACCAAGCTAACATCAAAATAATTGATGTTAGCTTTCATATCATCATAAAAATTCAGACACTTTACCAAGTGTATAAAACTATCAGTATCCATATAGAGGAGTTTACAATTTTTTCCATACATCTTTTTCATATAATCATAGTGAAAGCTGTACATTAATGTTTTGGATACGTCTAATACTGTAAGACCAATATAAATGGGTTTATTCAAGTATACTTGAGTTTTACGCAACTGAACCGCTGTCAAGTTTTCATCAAAAATTGATCTACTGTAAAAGTTAGGTTTTGAAACAAAAGCTTCCGCACCGTACCGTCCATCCCACGTTAAAAGTTTGACATCAACATGTTTGCGAACGTTTTCCATAGTTTTACCATATATACTATTATTCATGAGTTTAAAAAGATTTTTTTGAAACTCATTTTGAGCTTTCGCTCTCATTGAACTGTTCAAGTCGATGTATGATTTTAGCCACGCCGATTGCTCAGATTTCAATACTCTATGAATTTTTACAAGCTTGAGTCCATGTTTAACAGCTTGCTTGAGAGCTTGATAATGTATCACATAATTTTTCTTATTCATGAGAGTAGCACATAATTTTTTATGCTTGGAACCAGGTGATTTTATGTGCTCTGGGCAGAATGGCAAGTCAATATGCTCATCATGAATTGATGGCGGATAATCTAAATCAACTTCCAAAATATAACCGGTTTGAGCATCATCAGCAACTTGTAAAAAGTCGATGTTGACAAAATTTTTTTCCCATTCAATATTATCTCGTGGCAAATATTGCGTCATTGCATAACCATATAAATTATTAGCATCTCTAAGTAAGAAAGATATTCCTCTTCCCTGCTACTATCAAATTTTTCTTTCATATACGAGTATCTGTTGTTAGCTGCGCCATATTGACCTGAGCACTGACTCAAACCACCTCGAATACCTGATTCTATGAACAAATGCATATCTATATCTGTCAAAAGTCTTAATGATACCTTTGTAAACTTGAGCATTGCATCCCAGGAAAAGCCTGGAGTTGTGTAATAATGAGCCGGATCAAGATCATACGCTGATAGACACAGCTAGCGAAATTGTTCAAAAACTTCTGTAAGTAATATAATGTTAATTTTCATGTACAAATCACAATATTCACCCAAAGTTTTTATGTTGAATGCATTCCAAACTTTGAGTGCATGATCATAGTCAGCATCTGATATTTCAGAATCTTTAAGACTACTGAAAAATTCATTTTTTTCCGGTAGTCGATCTTCTTCGAGTTTTTCCCAGCTATCGATATATTCATACGGAAGTACTCCTTTACGTGTCAACAAATTGATTTTTTCTTGATCATGATTATGAAATTCAGAGTTCACAATTTTATAATCATTGAAATAAGAAGCTAGTTTGTCAAGCGATGAAGCCATAAACTTAAATGAATCAATAAATCGTAGTTTGATTCCAGTATCTGCGACAGTCTTTGTGAATGCAATATACTACTCATTTGTTAACGGTAAAATTTCAATGTGTTCAGAAAAGTGATTAGATATATCACGTATGATAAAATGAGCGTCATAACCACTGAGATTGTGAAAAACTACAGGCACTACATGAGAATCTCGATAGTTCAGATTACAACTTTGATGAGCTGCACCTCGATATTTTTTTGTCAAGTGACAATGATCGCGAACTTTCGTTGAAAAATTCATTGGTTTTTCACAGATATGACATATATTTGACGTTTGGAATTCATCAAGTTCCTGCGGTGTTAGTTCATCCATAGGTTTCGGATGATTGTATATGTTTTTGATGTAATAAGCTATATTTTTTAACTCTTTTGCAAACCATTTTGATGGTTTTAGTCCGCGATAAGATTTATATCTTGATGAACTGTCATCATAGCTACATTTTAAGTAGTAGCCTACACTAAACATTTCATGATGTTGAGTTGTGACAGTATTTTTATCAATGTCTTGCTGGTCAACATTTGTTTTCTTCAATAAACATTCACAATCTCCATAGATAATAAATGGTGATTTTAATTTGAATCCATAGTTTTTGAATTCAATCACATCTTGACCTTTTTTTGGCATCTGTACTTTACACTTATTTATTTTTTGACACTTCGTATCATGTGCAACAAGTTTCTCTGCAGTATTAAAATAATGCAAACATCGATCACAAATATTTTTTTTATTTTTACTACGTGACAAACTACTTCCTACTAATTTTGCAAGGTCTTTTATGTACACATAGTGATAATTATTTGATATTATTTCATCATCATCCCAAACACTTTGATCAATTAGTAAAAGGTTCACATGGTTTGATATTTTATTTTCTGTATGATAAAGGGGAACAATTCTTTTGCCCTCTAAACCAAACACATTGACTGATATCATGCTGTTTAATTTTTCAAATTTATTTATTTGATTCAAGGAGACTGGAAATGATATTCCATCCAAAATCAGTTTATTCTCATGTGATATATAGTGACTTATTCTTTGAGGGTGATCTGTATGTGAAATTTTACATATAGCTGCTAAGATTGACCATACAAAACATTTGTTATCACTATTTTTCAAATTTATGCATGCATGCTTATTTCTCAAAAATTTTAGTAAAGGTATATAAGAGCTTCCACTACGCATTGGATTGAATTTATTGATATTAATCTGAATATTGATAATAGAATCCAAAGACTATCCCGACTCGTTACTTTCAAATGTCTCTACTTCTATTAACAATGGACTTTTGATATTATCATTGAACCATTGTTTGAGAGGGGTTGAAACATACATTTCAATGTTTTGCGTAGTGAAGTGCTTTGTGTCATAAGTCTTTTCTAACTCATCTTGGTTACTCGAATATTTCCAAAATTTGCATGAAAGCATAGCATTAACTTTATAAACATTATGTTTTTTTTAAAAAATGTTAGCAATACTTACAAACAAACTGCATGCATCTTTCAAAAATGATTCTATATCAATGTGCTGAATGTTAGCTATAATACTAGTTTTCAAACGATTTTCGAAAGCACTATCCAAATTAACCCATTGCACACGATTTTTTATGTTAGTACCCAAACCTGCTCCACGAACTTTACAATTTTCTAACAGCAAGTTAATGCATTCAAGTTTGCCAATAGTACTAAGCAGTGATTGCTTTTGCTGCACGCTAAGTGATGATTGCTTTAAAATTTTATTCAAAGTTCGCAATGAAAAAATACATTGTTTTTTCCATCTCTCTATAAGATTCTCATCACGTATATTTTTTGAAATAATAAGGTTTGTAGCTTCTTCAATCGCATGAAAATGTTCCAAACAATCATTTAAGATTTCCATTCTTATCAGTAGCAGAGATCAATCACGAATGAGCCACCACCGATGTGGACTGTCATATATATGTGTATCAGTCCTCTTCACAGGTGTTGAATATAATTATCATAAGCTCTATTGATCAATTCATCATCCCCACTAAACATTTCTTTGTTTGATTCTATCGCAAACTCCAAAAGCAACTTTACTAATGGTTGATTATGCGGAATTTCCTTTTCACTAATGTCTTGAGCATGTTTTTGGGTAGTACATTGTGAAAGAATGATTTCATTCTCACTAGCAGTTTCTTTTATATACATATTTCAAAAGGGTGGGGGGACTTCGCGATGTGCTATCAAATTTGAGAATTGTCCCATTTGCTGTGTGAAAATAATAGCTATATTTGAAGCTTATCTTTCATAATTTAAAAAAAATGTATTTAAAAAAGGACTGACAATATATATTTATTCGAATCACAAAACGAATCTTTACTATTTCATTTTATTATATAATCAGTATAAAAACATACAAAATTATCACAATTTATTTACTATTTCATTTTTGGTTAAAAGTTAAAAACTCAGTTAATTCATGAAGTCTCCATCGTTTTGTGCTGACAGATGAGCATGAATTCGAGCGTTTTCGATTCAGATTTAACTCAGGAGTGGTGTTTGGTTGTGTATGTGTTTTTGTGTCATCATTGGAACTGTAAGAAGTCGTACTAATAATTGATTTTGAACGTGGAGGAGATTTTTGCTTTTTAGTTCTTGGTCTCGATTTACGTGTACATTTAGCGTCTGATTTTTTGTCTAGTTTGTTATTTTTCACGTCTCGTGTTATTTTAATGTCATTAATTATTTTTGAATGTCCTTTGCTAGTTTTGTTTGTTTGGCTATAGAGTTCTGTACGTTTTTTATCAGTCTTGTCATCTGTTAAGTGTTTTTTGTTTGATCTATTTTTTTCATCCGTCTTGTCATTTGTTGAATTTTTGTTTGATCTATTTTTTGTTTTATCTGTTTTCTTACTTGTTGAGTTTTTATTTTGATTATGAATATCTTTTTGTATGAGTAACTGTGAATCTGTGTTTGATGTGTTTGTACATTCTTTTACTAATTTATTTTGTGATCCAGACTTTTTAGGGATGCTAGGTAAAAGGTCATACGATTATTTGGAACGTATGGTTCCAACTCCTCAACTATTTCTATATCACAGCTCTGAAAAAAAATGTTTGATAAATAATTGAGAAAGTATTATACAGGGTGACCCATTTTAATCTATGGACCCGAAGTGCTTCTAAACCACGACATCTGCAAAAAAATGTTTCAGACAACAGTTGGTCAAGACAAAGGGGGCCATTTGACGGTACCATTAGTTTTGACCTTGAAGTTAATTTTGAAGGTCATTTCAAGGTCAAGATGGTTTTTTCAAATGGGAACCTCTATTTTTGAGTGCGGGTTTGGAAAGAGCGGAAAATTTTAAATCAAAATTGTCTTATGCAAAAATTTTTTTTGTGACCTTGGAAAGGTCAAAAATGAAGGTCAAATGTCTGAAAAAACTATTATTCGTACTTTTTCTAAAATGACGTGGTTTTCTTGGTAATATTACCGTTTATAATGCTTGTGAAAGATCAATAAATTCTAAGGGTGTTAATTACTTTGATTAGCTTGACCTTGGCATCAATTTTCAAGGTTATTTGAAGGTCATAACGCATTTTTTGATTGGTAAACCATATTTTTGACTGCAGTCCCTGTTTTATGATATTAGGTCCTAAAAGAATGTTACTTCTTACATGATGATAGAGATTTCTTAGTTTTTTAACCTAATCTTAAGAAGGTCATATCAAGGTCAGTTTAGGAATCTGTTTGATTGCTGATTCTTCTTCAGACATGAGTGGCTTTTTGTAATACAAGGAAAGCAAAACAAAAGTACTTTTAACTTACTTTTAGCATTACCCGGAAACAACGACGTGGACGTAGTAAGTTCTGTTTATCGTGAGCCCCCTTGCCTCTCACGTCGGGGTGCTAGATTATCGTGAGTCCCCTTGCCTCTCACGTCGGGGTGCCAGATTATCGTGAGTCCCCTTGCCTCTCGCGTTGGGGTGCTAGATTATCGTGAGTCCTCTTGCCTCTCACAATGGCTGCGGTTAACCACGGATAAATTGTTCAAAGTTTTCTCCGTTGGCTTGAAGACAAATGCGTACACATCTTTCAAAACTGTCCACAGTCCTGAGCAATGTTTCTCGAGGAATGGCTATGCAATCTGTACGGATTCGTTCCATCATATCCTCCCTCGAGGTTGGCCGTTGTGCAAAAACAACATTTTTCACGTACCCCCACAAGAAAAAGTCGGGTGACGTGAGATCCGGCGAAGAAGCAGGCCATTCAATTGGTCCTCCTCGTCCAATCCACCTGCCATCATAACGATTATTTAAAAAGTCCTGTACAATACGTGCAAAATGAGGCGCAGCACCATCTTGTTAAAGCCACATTCTTTGTCGCGTTGCCAAGTCAACATTTTCCAAGAGACCGGGTAAATGGTCCCTTATCAACGCTAAGTAGCTATGCCTGTCAACATTTGGATCAAAAAAGTAAGGTCCAATAAGAAATCCGTTTACGATTCCGCATCAGACCATGAGACTCCATCGATTTTGATGGTCTACAGCTCTAAACCAGTAAGGATTTTCGTGTGACCGATAGTGAGAGTTATGTCTGTTCAGCTGCCCGTCGCTATAAAACTTAGCTTCGTCGGAGAAAAGTAAGTATCGAAAAAAATAAGGATCATTTTGTATGGTTTGCAAAGCCCATTGGCAGAAATTGATTCGCGCTAAAATATGACGCGGCTGTAAGGCTTGCGTTAGAGTGATGTGGTAAGCGTGATAATTTAAATATCTTAAGATTCTCGAAACTGTACTTTGCGGTATACCCGTTTCTCTTTCAATCTGTCGAGTACTAATGTGCGGATCTAAGTGGACAGCTGCGAGAATTGTTAAGGTTCGGACATCATTATCTTCATAATCATGATGACGGCGTTGGCGAACAAGGTGCCCTTCGCGAGCTCTTTCAGTTAAGGTTCTTATTGTCATATCAGAAGGGTGTCTTCTATCTGGAAAGCGTACAGCATAAAGTCTTGATGCAGCGGCGAAATTGTTGTGACATTCTCCTAAAATTAATATCATATCAACAATTTATGTTGGTGGATAATCAGCCATATTACGAAATTTCTTCCGGATCAAGTACAAGAAGTATGAATAGTGATTTAATAACGAGGTAGATTTCAAGGAATAAATAAAATATTACAAATAAATCAATGGCTAACATAAGCTCAATTTTTTTCAATAATACAATTAAAAGTAGTTGAAAAATGATAGTACCACGATAAATTTCGCCATCTAATGAAAATCGGTCAATCTTTGAGCTTTAATATCTAGGAGACAAAAAATAAAATTTTAAGTAAGTTTTAAATCTTGAGTCAGATCCTTCAATCAGTTATTATTTTAATTCGTAATTAATAAAAAGAAATTGTATCAATAAGCTAGGGCCATTCTGTGTTAGATCTTATACATATTTATTGATACAGCAATATCAAAAATAAATCTAACAGTGGTGAACGCAGTACGAGCGTCAGACTAGGGATTAAGCGATTTTCGAGTGCATTTTAAAGAAACTTGAAACAAAAATTAGCTAGACCAGGACTGAAAAAAATTCCCATACTCTGAAAAAAATTCTAAAAACGAAAGGGAACTTCGAACAATTAATCCGTGGCTAATCGAACGGGAGAGGAAAGGGGAAACGAGATAATCTAGCACTCCGACATGAGAGGCAAGGGGACTCACGACAATCTAGCACCCCGACGTGAGAGGCAAGGGGACTCACGATAATCTAGCACCCGAAAGGAAACAGAACTTACTACGTCCACGTCGTTGTTTCCGGGTAACGCTAAAAGTAAGATAAAAGAACTTTTGTTTTGCTTTTCTTGTATTACAAAAAGCCACTCATGTCTGAAGAAGAATCAGCAATCAAACAAAGGTTCCTAAATTTACCTTGATATGATCTTCTTAAAGTTAGGTTAAAAAACTAAGAAATCTCTGTCATCATGTAAGAAGTTACATTCTTTTAGGACCTAATATCATAAAACAGGGACTGCAGTCAAAAATATGGTTTACCAATAAAAAATGCGTTATAACCTTCAAATAACCTTGAAAATTGATGCCAAGGTCAAGCTAATCAAAGTAATTAACACCCTTAGAATTTATTGATCTTTCACAAGCATTATAAACGGTAATATTACCAAGAAAACCACGTCATTTTAGAAAAAGTACGAATAATAGTTTTTTCAGACATTTGACCTTCATTTTTGACCTTTCCAAGGTCACAAAAAAAATGTTTGCATAAGACAATTTTGATTTAAAATTTTCCGCTCTTCCCAAACCCGCATTCAAAAATAAGGGTTCCCATTTGAAAAAACCATCTTGACCTTGAAATGATCTTCAAAATTAACTTCAAGGTCAAAACTAATGGTACCGTCAAATGGCCCCCTTTGTCCTGACCAACTTTTGTCTGAAACATTTTTTTGCAGATGTCGTGGTTTAGAATCAATTCGGGTCCATCGATTAAAATGGGTCACCCTATATATATATGTATACACATACACTTGAAATGTATTATCAGTCTATTACCTGTTTATAATTTTTTTTTTCCATTTAAGAAATTCCCTCTGCTGCTCACGCTATTAATACAAAAATTAATATAAGATATTGAAATATTACATGATATGATTGAAAATATAAAAATAATTATATCTGAGAGGGGGGTATATTGACTATCTGCAGACTGCTCTATGTTCTGTATCTCCAAGTACATTTTGTTGAATTCATTCTGTAAATAGCATATCAATGTGTGAATATTTTTGAAAAAGAATAAGATGTAACCTTCTCACAATATACAATGATACTCACTTGGCTATAAGTAGCATGATCAGCTATACTGTTCAGAGCATCAAATTGCAATCTTGAGGCAGACTCCTCAAGAAAAAAATTATATATTATAATTATTATATATTATAGTAACTCCACCGATTTGCACACCAACAGATTTTGTATCTTCTAAAATTTTGATTTCTACCGTTTGATCCAATGACATTATTTCATCAGTTTGCGTTCCAACGTCATTATTCTCATAGCGTGTACGTTGGTAGAATTCTGGTGCCTAAAAATATAAAATAATTATGATGCTGTTTAAAACTACTCTTAAAAATATAAATTTTTAGTTCATGAATATACTTACAGTATGTAGATGGAAAGGAGGTATCTTCAAATGATGAATTCTCGGATCAATCCTATGTTCACTTGCTCTTTCACAATTTTCACGTTTACATATGTTCGTAATAAAGAAATACCGCATTTTTTTTTCTTTCTGTCTTTCACACACGTTTGAACTGCACAATAAATTACTTTATACTGACGCTAAATTTATATTTCTTTCAAATTAAACTGCATGGAGTGTTTTATTTTTGTTTTGAAAATATTGAAATACTCGAGCTATAGCGCAGCGTCTCAAATTTTTATGACATAGAGTTTCAAACTATACGCGCTCGCACTGGTGCAAACATGTGTGAGTATGCATGTGCAGCATATACGAGGTGTGATCAAAAAGTAAGGTGAATTTTGAAATTTAGCGGGCTACGTCCGTTCGATCTTCGACTTTTTTATTTGGTTATGTCGGTACACTCATCTAGAACATACGTTCCAAATTTCAGCTTTGTAGTATGTTTGGTTTGTTTGTGAGAGGCATCAAGGTTAGAAGTGTTTTGCGTGCTCCACGATTTGCTGCTGTCTAAAAACATGGATCAAAGAGTTTGCATTAAATTTTGTGTGAAAAATGGAATCAAATGTTCCAAAACACTTGAAATGCTGAAAGTGGCATACAGTGAGTCTACTTTAAGCCAAAAAAATTTTTACAAGTGGTATAAACTCTTCCAAGAAGGCCGAGAAGACACCGACGACGAACCTCGTTCTGGACGCCCCAGCACATCAACAACTGATGAGAATGTTGAAGAAGTGAAGAAAATAGTGTTGGGAAATCGTCGAATTACCATTAGAGAAATTGCTGATGATATTGGCATCTCATTTGGTTCGTGCCAATAAATTTTGACGAGTGTTTTAGACATGAGACGTGTTTCAGCGAAGTTTGTTCCGAAATTATTCAATTTCGACCAAAAGAAACGTCGCATGAGCATCGCCCAAGAGCTACTGAATGACGTCAACGATGATCCAGATTTACTCAACAGGGTTATAACAGGTGACGAAACATGGGTATACGGTTATGACGTCGAGACTAAGACTCAATCGTCCCAGTGGAGGCATTCTGGATCACCAAGACCAAAAAAAGCACGCCAAGTTCGATCAAATGTAAAGGTTTTGCTTACAGTTTTCTTTGACTGCAGGGGCGTGGTGCATCATGAGTTCTTGCCACAGGGTAGAACAGTCAATAAGGAATATTACCTGCAAGTTATGCGTAATTTGCGCCAAGCAATCCGCCAGAAACGTCCGAATTTGTGGAAAAATAAAAATTGGCTTTTGCACCATGATAACGCCCCTGCTCACACATCGTTGCTTGTGCGCGAATTTTTGGCTAAAACTAACACAGTAACGATGCCACAGGCACCGTATTTCCCAGATCTGGCCCCCTGTGACTTCTTCTTGTTCCCAAAACTGAAGAGGCCCATGAAAGGACGGCGTTTTGCCACGATTGAGGAGATAAAGACGGCATCGAAGGATGAACTAAACAAGATCACAAAAAATGATTTTTTGAAATGCTTTGAGGATTGGAAAAAGCGTTGGCACAAGTGCATTATATCCGAGGGGGATTACTTTGAAGGAGATAAAATAAAAATTGATGAATAAATAAATATTTTTTGAGAAAAATAAAAATTTACCTTACTTTTTGATCACACCTCGTATATAGAAGGTCAAAGGCTACTTCATGGCGTGTAGCTGCACTCAGAGTCATTCAGATCTCAGATCTTGCAGCGTTATACTCGCACGCAACTAAGACCTTTTTATTTTTATGCATGTACGCGCTAAGTCCTAATAAGATTAATTACCTTTTTTTAAATTAGAAGTTTCTCATGAACTTCAAAAAAATTTCAAGAGAAAGTCTATTACATCGAGTGCATTGATACTTATAATCATGAAGGTGTAATCCGACTGCTAATTTATAAGTACCAGAGCTTATGAACTTTTTAAAATTTTCAAAGTCAAATTAAGCGCGCTAACCATACAGTCGATATGGTGTAGACATGAGGCTGTTCAACCATTAATTGACGTGTGCGCATGATGTGCATTCATTTATAATAATTCATGAATATGTGTATGTGTAGAGGGTGGGGGTGTAAACATGAGCACATGGCTCATAGCTATATAGAGAGCTTTTGTAATATAAGGAAAGCACAGCCTATATTACTCTACGGCTAACACTACATTAGACTCACGCGACTAAGTTCTCTTATGAGTGGCGAGTGCTGGCGCACGAACTAAGTCCATTCTGACCTAGCCGCGACTAACTAGCGGTGCGCCATTCAAACGCATTTAAAGGGACTTTGCTGTATTCTGAGCGCATAGAATTAGTGTATCACTATAGAAAGGTTGGGTTGACGTTTTGTAGGCGTGTACTTAAGTTTTTTCTTTCGATCGTGTATATGTTAAGCTGCGGATGCATTCGATATGGTCTTAGTCGCTAAGATAAAATATGAACTCAGCGCGTACGCAAGCTGATTGACGTTGTAGTACTTCGTCAACACAGGGAGCGGTGTAGAGCGAGGACTTAGTCATCAGAATACGAGATCGACTCTCCTACGTATAAAAAGAGTTAACTGCGTACGTTTTAAATATAATAAGATCTTAGTCGCTTCGACGAAAAGCATGCACTGAAAGTAACTTTGTATTATGCGCGCGCAAGGTGATTAGCGCTGTATTACTTATCACAATGAGCACTATAATAAGAAGTTGGATTTTTTCATGTGTTTTCATGCGTAAAAAAGGATATAGCCAAGCTCTGTAGTAGGGTTATGGACTGAATGGGGAAAAAATATATATAAATTTCATTGACTTATTAACCGCTACGCTATACCGGATTAGCGCTGTAGAATAACTCTGGACTTAGCAGCATACGCATTAAGCGTAAGAGGTCTTAGTCGCTGAAATGAACTTAAACATATGCGTCAGCAAGATGTGTAGAACTTGTGTGTTATCACAGCGAGCACTACAATGAGAACTTTGAATTTTTTTTTCATTCTTAAAGGAACATAGCTGTGGACGCTGTCTTACGCGCATAAGTTGACTGATTCGCGCATAATCAGAGGACTTTGTATTATGCGCGCGCAGAGTGACTAGCGATGTACTACTTATCACAACTAGCACTATAACAAGAACTTGGATTTTTTTTCTTATGTTTTCATGCGTAAAAAAAGGATATAACCAAGCTCTGTAGTAGGGGTTACAGATTGAGTGGGGGAAAAAATATATAAATTTCATTGACTTATTAATCATTAATTCATTCGATTGAGCATATTAATCATGGTACGTTGTCTACCTTTTATACAGTAAGAACAAAATTCAATACATACTCTAACTCTTCATTTCATAAAAAAGACTAATTTTTTCCGCTATTTCATTGTAGATTCGCTATGGAAATTGTCGTTGACGTACAAGCTTTCAAGTTAAATGATGAATCTGTGTTCAAAGAGCTTGCAGTCATCAATCTCAACAATGACCATTTGACACCATCTCATTTTATTTTTTCACCACCATATCTTTGGGAAGATCTTCCCAGTCATTCGAAAAAAGAGAACTCCTGGCTTATGCAAAACTTCCATGGAATCGATTGGAATGCAAACAATATACCGTACGATCAACATCCTCAAATTATAGAGAACTTAGGTCGTTCAGCTTCTGACGATGATTAAGTCAGAATCTATGTTAAGGGACGGCAGAAGGTAGAGTGGCTGTCGCGATACGTGGCTCACGTATTTGATTTAGAGGAAATGGGTTGTCCTTCTTTACACGAACCAGGATTTCGAAGACCCGTTGTCTGTTCTTATCATCAACCTGGTTGGTCAAAAAATTGTGTGCTTGAAAATGTGATGGCACTTAAAAGATGGCTAAAACCTTCTTTTCATTTACAACATATGCCGTCAGACACTGATGATGAGGAAGAACAAATCTTGTCATCGCAGAGTAACATTTCTAACGACGACGACGATGATGCTTATATTGATGAAGAATATTATACATTAAAAAGTACTTCAGTGACTTTAGCATCCAGTAGTGATGATGAAATGTATTTTGATGTGATAGATAGATTATCTTTACATAATGAAGAGGAGGGGTATGACACCGTGAACTAGGAGTGGGGACAAGGTTATATACGCAGCATTGATAAGGTGAGCATTCATTCAGTTTTCTACATCGTGTGTAGTATCAAGCATAATTATATTCATTCAATATTAAAAAGAATATGTATGTAAAAATGTTGACTTTATAACTACAATACTTAAATATTCAATACGTTATTTTATAATACATATAACTTACGTTTTCTCTTCCTTTGATCGGTTCACAGATCCAACACCATGGACGCTATCAACCTAGTTGCAAAAACTCCAAGCTTTTTACCCACAAAAAAACTTAAAGATTTGGAGCAAAATATTCTCTACGCTATCACCGGCATGAAAAAAGTAAACACTAAATATGGTGTGAAGATCGTTCTAGAATTGGATGCATCATTTGATATTTTTCTTCCCAATAAAGTCAACGAACTTATCGTCCAGAACGAATCTTCATATGAGAATTTTAAGAAAGAAGTGACAGAGCGGGATATAAAATTAAAATCTCTCGGTGGATGTTTGATTGAATTTATATAGAGAATTGAAATTTGATAATAAAAAAGCTTTTATATTTACACAGACCTACACATTTTTTCATTCATTTTGACTGAGATCATGAAACTCCCACCTATTAATTCTACTCAATCACAATCAATCAGCATAAAGCAAACATTTTTTATTTTGGCATGGAACAAGAGGCATGGGACATGGGGCGTGGGGCATGGGGCCGGGGGCACGCACGTCGATACAAGAGTCGGTAACTGCCGGCGGGGGGCATGGGATCTGCACGTCGATACAAAAGTCGGTAATTGCCGGCGGGGCCCATGGGGTCTGCACGTCTGTACACAGTCAGTCGCAAACGATTCCCGTCAAGCAGGTCGATAAACATCGGTCGATAAAGCAGCTCATAGATCGCCAATCTGAGGATTTATAACGTTACCGATCGTCGGTAGAGTAGGAATCGAAAATCGCATGGTAAGTGGCTCAGGATCCCCTTAGCCCCTACTACTAAAATCTAACTTTCTGGTCATGGGTCATAATATACTATTATTTTGTAGATCAAAATGATCTTCTTACGTGAGCTTGAATCTGAGAACTGATGATATCCAAGCTTACGTCTGAATACATCAACACTCATTTTGATAATAAATGGATAACAGTAATACTTTCAATATATATATATATATAAAAAAAAAAAAATTCAGGAACTACGCAAGTGTGAATATATATATATATATTATGAATATATATATATATATTCATAATATGTATATATATATATGTGAATATATATATATATTATATATATATATTCACACTTGCGTAGTTCCTGAATTTTTTTTTTTTTTTTTTTATTTAACGTCACTCTATTTATGCTCCATCAGTGCTAATCAGCGACGGAGGCTTGCAATGTGTTTGAGAACAAAGCACATGAAACTTTTTTCAGTGGTGCTTGTATTAATCAGCAGGGACTGGGAATCGAACCCAGGCCTACCGGGTGCGAGTCCGTCGCCCTACCGACCGAGCCATTGCAGGCCTCAAGTTCCTGAATTATGGAATTAATATCATTTATATGACTATTGTTACTGGTTGATTTTTCAGCTTCAAGTAATTGTAGATGATCAGCGAGATCATTTGGACCATCTCAATACATATAATCTATAGTAATATTGTTTTGTGTAACTTTGTAAATAGGTAAAGATATAATTTTCAACTCTTTTTCTTCTATGTCAGTTTTTTAATTATATTAAATAGTAGGCTAATAATATTATTGAATTTGTGGCTACTATGATTTCGTATAGGCTCATCTGGTTTCATTGTTTTTTTAATATGCTAAACTTTTCCAAAACTTCTCGATGTTTTTTTAAGTCATCTTGGATTATTAAACTTCTATTAGGCTGTTTTCATACAAGTAACTCCATTAAACCAGTTGCTTTGGGATACTTGAAATCATCAATGCTCACACTATCCTTGTCAAAAGTAACTATAAACTTATGAAGCATGTACTACTGTGGACAAAAAGTAAGGTGAATTTGTTTGTAAAATGAAAAATCTTTATTTATTCTTCTACATCAATGTCATCCCCTTCGAAGTAATCCCCTCCCGATAAAATACACTTATGCCAACGTTTTTTCCAATCCTCGAAACATGCCAAATAGTCCCTTTCCGGTATAGCCATCAGCGCCTTCTTCGATTCAGCTCTTATCTCCTCAATCGACTCGAAACGCGTTCCCCGGAGTGGCCTCTTGAGTTTTGGGAATAGCCAGAAGTCACACGGAGCCAAATCAGGCGAATACGGTGGTTGCGGAACGATATGCGTCGAATTTTTGGCGAAATGGTCACGAAGAACGAGTGCAGTGTGAGATGGTGCATTATCGTGATGCAAAAACCAAGAGTTGTTGGCCCATAATTCTGGTCTTTTTAGACGAATTGCTTCACGCAAACGACGCATAACGCTCAAATAATATTCCTTATTAACAGTTTGGCCGGGTGGAAGGAATTTATAGTGCACCACACCACGAAAATCGAAGAAAACTGTCATCATGACCTTGATTTTTGAACGACTTTGACGTGCTCTTTTCGATCTGGCCTCGCCTTTAGCACGATATTCGCTTGATTGGTCGGTTGTTTCAGGGTCGTAAGCATAAATCCAAGTCTCATCTCCCGTAATCATGCATTTGAGCTTGTCCTGATAGTCAGAAAGCATTGTTTCACACACATCAACGCGGCGACTTTTTTGCAAGAAATTGAGCGTTTTCGGTACCAAACGAGATTTGACTTTTCGTAGGCCCAAATGGTCTTTCAAAATTGTTTTCACAGATCCTTCTGATATTCCGATCATATCAGTAAGGTCTCTAACAGTCAACCGACGATTTTCGAGCACTAATTCCTTCACTTTATTGACGTGTTGGTCATCTGTTGACGTCGATGGTCGTCCGGAGCGCTCCAAGTCATCAACACGTTCTCGACCATCTTTGAAGTCTTTGTACCACTTATAAACATTTTTCTGCGACATGGTAGAATCACCAAAGGCCTTCCGCAACATCCTCAACGTTTCCGCAGCCGAAATTTCATTCCGCAAACAAAATTTGATGGCACTTCTTTGCTCAATTAAATCAGACATTGTAAAAATCGAAACATGCACTCTTGGTCGTTTGGTAAACACAAGCGTAAATATATTACTAATGATGACATTGACATGAAATTTGTCCCAGATGTCATTCGCAGTGCTACCAACTCAAGAAAAAAAGAACTAGCCCGAAATGTTAAGCCCGCGAAGTTTAAATTGAAAATTCACCTTACTTTTTGCCCACAGTAGTAAGTTCCATTTTTTTCTTTACGCACATAGAACATATTCATGAAGCTAGATTCACATATATCCAACGCATTCATATACTTATCGACAGATAGGTTGTCATCTTCACTTATGTGATGTTCGTATCACTTATAAATAAAATAATTCGATCTCTCGTAATATAGCTAATGAGTAAGAATTTGTTTCCAATGATTTTACTCTAATTGTTAATCAAATAAATAAGTAAATCAAATGTAAGTAATTTGAATATACATAAATAGGTATAATGTTTCGAGGAAAGTCAGACAATGCCCTAGTTTCTTATGGTGCAAATTGTCCCATAAGCAGAGCTAAAGTCTTTCTTTGATAGGATATAATTCGGCCCAAGTTTCTTATAGCGCGAGATGTTCTATAAGTCGAGCTCAAATTATAAGGAAAGGACAGTCTTGCTTAGTTAATCACAATGAGAGAAAGAACTTAGGTTTAATCCAAGTTTATTCAGACTCATGCGCTCACCTTGCAAGGCTAGAAGTGAATGCTAGCCTGTGCAAAGGTGGGCCTATTTATACACAGATTTTCCCGCTTATTTTTGCAGGAGAGATTTCATCGAAAATTCGAGAGACATTCGTGAATTTTGAGAAATGAGTTTTCTTAATTTATAAGTAAATAACCATTAATATTAAGTTTTTAACACATGTAAACTTTACAGAATTTATTATTTGTTGATTTTATACAATATACAATTATCGCCAATAGTGTCGTCAAAAGTTATTAACTAATAAAGTTAATTAACGTGATATTACAATATTTACAATAGAAAATTATTAAATTTTCATATAACTTTATAGTTGATTAATTTTGGAAGTATTCTCCAAAATTAATTATTTAAATTAATTAATAACATTTGAATTATGACTAATTTTTCATATTTGTAACGGTTTTTTCTAATCTTAATATGCAATTATTAGATTAATTATATAAGATTTCTAAATCATAAAGTTATCATTATCAAGTATAAACTTAATATTTTCGTTCTATATATAACTTATTGTTTAAATAAATTATTAATTGTTTATTTACTAATAACAGTTATTATTCATCTGTTATTAATGAAACTAATTCTTACTCATGTTTTATACTTATTCATTTTGCATATAGATTATTTATATTTTTATAATATTTCATATTGTTAACGTAATAAATAAATCCACATTGCATATTAATATTTATTATTATTTCATAATTAAATGCAATTTTTATTATTATATTCTAAATGTATATAATCAATATTTTGTTATGTTAAAATTATCTCTAATTAACATATTTTTCTTAATATCCAAAATCATTATATCTATATATATTACTTTGTGACGTCACGCTGTTTATTTTGATTCGACTCTTATATGAATACAATTGAGTAAACAGTGAGGTAGCGCCGCTTAATGTATTGTTTGGAATAAACAGATAGATTACGTTAGACTAGTTGCAGTTATTCAGTGATTTAATAAATAGCTCATAAATAGGACCGTTACACTTAATTCGGATAAACTGAGATAAATTTGTGTATGATTATGCTTAATAATAGCTTTAGGATGTTCACTGCCAAGCTGTAGGTTTTTATCCTAATCACTAGTAGTAGTAGCAGTAAAATAACTATATTCACGTTCTCGTACTTTCATGAAAAACTTTGATTTATAATTGATAATAATTCAAGATTCAGCTTCTTACTCTCTAAATTATTTGTTGATTCCTCTTAGCTCAATATTATTTAATGGATCGATTATTGGCTTGAATATCTTATTTATGACATTATCAGTGTAATCTTGAGCATGCTTCAATCGAATATACTTTTGTCTGATTGCAATTTATGCTTTTGCAAGTTGAGAAAGCACGTTTTTCTTTCTCATGATTTTTTTCTTTTATATCGACGTTTCAACGAATATCATTCGACTGCATATTATATTACAACTAAATTTAATTTCACTCTCTCGTACTTACAAGTTCTCTTTCACATTGTTTAGACTTTTGACTATCTATTTAAGGAGGCTCCAGCGAGGAGGGGTATTGAAAAGTTTCGATGTTAGTTATAGTGATTTCGATAAGTGAAAATGCACTGAATCCAACGGTATCCTTCTTTACCCCTCAAGCCGTGGAAAATTTCGAGATATTTCATCTCAAAGTTTGCGCTTTTTGTATAGTATCTTATGGAACAAGGTGAAAAAATTTTAGAAATTCATCAATAACTAAAAGTAATGGTGTAGTTACGCAATGAAAAACTGATCTTCTTATAGATAAAAACTTGGTCTTTCGAATGATGTACTGCAAAATATGGATAGCCGTGGAAAATTTTGAGATATTCTCCAAAAAAGTCTGAAATTGTCTACTTTATAGGTTTTGTGCGTCGTACCAAACTCAAGTTCTGGAACTTCTGTTATAAAAAGTTACCAACTGTAGTTGAAAATCGTACTATTTTGTAATAATATTGCTTTAGAAACTGCTTATAAGATTTTTTAGCCGCTAGTTTGAAAGTTTATTTTTTGTTGTGTTTTTGATCCCGGCGGTAGTCGCTGGAGCCTCCTTAACACCTCGATTTTGTTCGGTCTTCACCATGCCATCTCATTCTTTATTTAATGTACAGAGCAAAATCTTTTACAATATAAAGAACGTACATGCTCTTATTATTGGAAAATTTATGTATAATTAATACCATTATATTAATAAATTATATAACGGGGTTCCTGCTCAGCTTCGCTCGAGCGGGACACGCTATATAAAAGTAACCGCGGAAAAGTAGATGAATGGCTCTCCAGAGCAGATCGGCGCTCCTGCACCGAACGTCCTGGGTCCAGCAGCTCAGTTGCCTCCTTCTCGAGTCGAAAACTTGGCCCGCGGAGAGTGTCGTAAGCTTTCGTATGACAAGGCGCGACGGCCAAGGAGAAGCTAAAGCGCATAATCGCATATACGACTAGGAATCGAGGGAAAATGACACATAGCAAAGGAGTGAATTGAATTCATTTATTCATAACACAAGCATAGAATAGCGTAGTTCGCGCGCAGTACAAATAGCAGCGTGGATAGCCTCGCGTCAGATTTCAGTGCAGCCGACGAGCTGCGCACACGCTACGCAGCGAGGAACTTGCCCGCGCACGCCCTGTAAGAGCGGTTAGGCACAATGGCGACGGCTAGCCGGCGCGCACCGTTCGAACAAGAAACCTACATCGCTTACTCGTGTCGGCTCTTTAGCCGGTCGAAACGTCTCGGTCACTCGACTTAGACGAAAACGGCAACCGCACTTGCTCGTTGTAAATCGGACGAAGCGACAATACGCGTATAACGGAAGCCTGTTCGTAGGCCGAACGAAAACAGAAAAGAAATAAGCAACTATGCGGTAAGGTATCGACAAGGATACGCAATTTAAGCAACGCAGGAGGAGAGAGCCATAGAAAGAGAAGCCAAGTTAACAGACTGGTACTTACAATGCTGGAACTGACGAGTCGCTCTACGGTAGATTCGCAAGTAGTTCTCGGCGCGCTCGCTTGCAAAGGATTTGTTAACCGCGTTATCGCTTCTTGCGTTTACGCTTTTTCTCTCTGCTTCTATCACCGAGTGTTCGCTGGGCTTTTCGGGAACAGCGTCGATGGTTGTCACGTGTGTGGCTATCAAACCTGATTGCTCTCTCGAGTAATTAGCGAGCTCGCGTTGCCGGTTACTTGCTCGTTGCCGGTCGGAAGCAGACTTACTTTTTGTCCCTAGTCTCTCTCTCTCCTCGAAGGGCTCGCCTCTCCGCGAGGTTCGCGCCGCGAGTCGATATCGATAATCGAACTATAATCGCGTCACTTACCGGTTCGCTGACGTCCACGCTGCAATTATTTAAACATGTTTACATGATAATTAATTATTATAGATAATTATTATTTGATGGCTTCCTGGGGAGAGAGAGACATAACGAACTTACATGCCGTTCGTTATAATTAATAAAATTTAAATATAACGATTTTATTATTTTATTAATATAATGGTATTAGTTATATATAAATATTATAATAATAAGAACATATTTGTTTACATTAAAATGATTCTGTTCTTTATATTAAGAATGAGAGACAGAGAGAGAAAAAGAGAGAGTAAAAAAGAATTACTTACAATATTGACGGCGGAGGTATTAACGACATTACAATAGTCCTAGCCTCCGAAATGTCAATATTCAGAAGCGGTGTTTGCAGCATCCTCTCTTCCTCCCCACTATGTTGTTTAGCGAGCCTGGTGGAGAAATTGCGGCGTTCTCCAGAACACTGAAGTCTTCATCGAGCGCTGCTACAGCTGCGTTCAGCGCATCTTGCCACTCACTCTCATCTATGGAGAGCATCTCCTCCACAAGTTCGAGCACTTCGTTGTCACTTTCGCACTGCATTTTTATTACTCACGCATTGATAGATGATGAAATTGGCTGATTTTCAACAAACGATGACAAGAAAAGAGAAGACTACATGGGTGAATTTTACAGCGGTTGTAGAAGGATTTTTGGGAAATAGAAAATTAGAAAATTATCCCGTAGTCGTACAAAATACGAGGTGTATTCAAAAAATACCCGGAATTTTTAAATTTCGCGGATCTGGAGAGTCCGATTATCAAAATTTTTTTTTAATTGTGTTGGTATACATGCCCCTGAAGTATGATAAAAGTTTCAGCTATATTCACTGTTTACTTTGTTTGCGGTAGTCGCTAAGGTTTGACGTGTTTTTATGAGCTCGGCGATTTTCGTTTTTTAAAAGAAATGGATCAAAGAATTTATATTAAATTTTGCGTAAAAAATGAAATAAAGAGTAACAAAGTGTGTGAAATGTTACAAAAAGCCTATGGTGAGTCTGCTATGAATAAAACAAGTGTTTACGAGTAGTATAAGCGTTTCCAAGATGGCCACGAAGAAGTTGAAGATGACGAACGGAGCGGTCGACCCAGCACGTCAACAATCGATGAAAATGTGAAAAAAGTGGAAAAAATGGTTCTGAATGATCGTTGAATCACAATTAGAGAAGTTGCTGATGAAGTTGGTATATCAATTGGCTCATGTCATAACATTTTTTCAAATGTTTTGGGTATGAAACGGGTGGCAGCAAAATTCATTCCAAAACTACTGAACTTTGACCAAAAAAACAATCGCATGAACATCGCTCAGGAGCTGTTAAACGACGTCAACGATGATCCAAGTTTGCTTGAAAGGGTCATAACTGGTGATGAAACATGGGTGTACGGTTATGATGTCGAAACCAAAGCACAATCGTCCACCTGGAAGCATTCAACGTCACCAAGAGCGAAAAAAGCACGTCAAGTTCGATCAAATGTGAAGGTTTTGCTTACAGTTTTCTTTGACTGCAGGGGCATGGTGCATCATGAGTTCTTATCACCAGGTCGTACGGTTAATAAGGAGTATTACCTTGAAGTTATGCGACGTTTACGTGAAGCAATCCGAAAAAAACGCCCCGATTTATGGAAAAACAAGTCATGGCTTTTGCATCACGATAACGCACCTGCTCACTCGTCTGTGCTTGTTCGTAATTTTTTGGCCAAAAACAATACCGTAGTCGTGCCCCAACCTCCATATTCACCAGATATGGCTCCGTGTGACTTTTTCCTGTTCCCAAAGTTGAAGAGACCCATGAAAGGACGGCGTGTTTCCTCGATTGAAGAAATAAAGGCCAAATCGCTGATAGTGCTCAAGGACATATCAAAAAGTGAATATCAGGAGTGCTTCGAAGATTGGAAAAAACGCTGGCATAAGTATATTATATCTGGGGGGGATTACTTTGAAGGGGACCACATTGATGTAAACGAATAAATAAATATTTTTTTGGAAAAACGATAATTCCGGGTACTTTTTGAACATACCTCGTATGCTTACCAGTTTCAAAGAGTTGGGTTGTAACATGAGTTTAAAAGTACACTTCCTGAATTCTCATTTAGATTCTTTTCCTGAGAATCTTGGAGATCTAAGTGAGGAGCAAGGAGAAAGATTCCACCAAGACATCCAAGAGATGTAAAGGAGGTATCAAAGTAGATGGAATGTTAATATGTTAGCAGATTACTGCTGGGCTCTTAAACGTGAAAATGATGGACTACAGCATAAGAGAAAGTCAGGAATCAGAGGCGTAGACGAAAAATGAAACGATTCCACAAATTAGAAAATTGATAACATTGAAGCATCTGACACAATGTGGTTGATAGCATTGTTATTGAGTAATTAGGGAGTTGCTAGCATGGTCATTGCGTTATTAGGGGTTTATTAGCTTAGTTTATATTAGAGGGTTATTAGGGGGAAAGTTTATAGGGGGGCTGTTAGGGAGTTGATAGGATTACCATTGAGTCATTTTAAGGGCGTTTTAGTATTGCCATTGCGCTATTAAGGGGTTCATAGAACCGTTCATATTAGGAGGGTTATTAGGGGATTTGTAGAGGGCAATAGCACTGCCATTGCCTCATCAGGGGGTTATTAGCATAGTTTATATTAGGGGATTATTAGTTCATATAAGGGAGGTTATTAGGGGGTTATTAGGGGGTTGCTAACATTTCCATAGAAATATTAGGGGGTTGTTGGTCAGAATAAACCTTAAATTCGGATTCATTCAATGCATTTTTTGGATTTTACCTTTACCTAACCTTGACTCTGAGCCGACCAGGTCAAACGCACCACAGATACGAATTCAGCGACCTCAAAAACCTATAGAAACAGTATCTGGACCAAAATTAATGGGATAATCTTGATTTGACCTTGATCTGACTTTGACCCCTGAGCTAATCGGGTCAAATGAATCGTGGATTCGGATTCGGCGACCCCAAAAACAAAAATGTCATGGTATTACCTTTTGCACATATGATTTTTTTTCGTGGGGCTGTGATATTTGTATTGTTGGTACTGTTGTTATGAAATCGCTAGAGTGGTGAACTTCATGCGATGAGATCTCCGCGAAAAAAAAAGATTTGTCAAATTTGAAAAGTGCGTTGGAAAGGGCAGAATCGGTACTTTGAGATGGTCAGATTTGTTTTTAGAAAAATATTTTTTTTACGGTGTAATAAAGCCTCTAAAACAGCGAAAATATGTGTTTTTCGCACATTTAGGTAAGAATATCTCGAAAACGTGACATGATAAAGCATTTCTGATGCCAGATTCGTGTTCAGCGCATCAAAAACCTTCGGAATACATGAATAGCGTTCTTGCGATAACTCAAAACTTTTTTTTGTAGACCTGTGTAATTAATGGTGGGAGTAGCGAAGATTAGTGTGGAGTAGATTCGCCAATTGGTATTAATATATGATCATGATCACGCGTGCTCTTTTGTTCCTTGCAACTGTCAAGATGTTCAAATCAGTGGCAACAAAAGAGCTGCAGAGATCGATTCATTTCAGAGCCACGCAACGAGCTGCAGTGATCAATCCATTTCGGAGCCTTGTTTTCGAGAAAGAAAAAGGGAACTTGGTCCGGGATGGGGCGGGACGCGCGAGGAGAGAGAGAGCGGACAATTAATCTCTGGCATTGGAAACAGCTAGTGTGTGAGCGTGATAACTTCAGAAACAAAAAAAGGGTATAGAAATTAGACCCGTTGTTGCTGATAACGATTCCGGATAGCCGATACGCCATCATAGGCCGGTCACTAAATTACCGAATTGATCCGGTGGAAGGGGCAGGGCGATCAAGCAGGCCTCATTTGCGGCAAAAGCGGCGACATGAGCGGTACAACGGAAGACCATGACAGATTGGTCCCCCTGATAACGCGACGAATTAATTAAGGTAAGCTGTCCAGCTTCGCGTCATAATTATGTCGAATAGCCGCGCGTAATATTATAACTCTCTCCACACAAAGTTGTGCGCAAGCGTTACGAAATCGATAGTGAGCGAGCGAGCGAATGATTCGAATGAGCAACGGCGAATAAAATGACGGCGTGCAACGCTGTCGCACATTTTGAGCAAATGTCTATGTGCGGGCCAAATACGTTGTAAGAGCAGCGAAAATAAACACGTCTGTGTTATCAAAAACAAAAATTTACTTTCATTCTTTTTTTGTTATTTCGTTGGTTCATTGTTACCAATCTTTCCCCGCTTCTCGATTAATTAAAATCGCTCATCTTCATATTCTTCGCGCGCTTCAGTTGCTAAACCATTATTCCACGCTAAAATTAAGGAGACCATGAAGAAACACTGTTCTTTAATAGTGAATGCTGTACTAGATGCCGAGTATGCAGTCGAAAAGAATAATTACGATAAAACACTCGATATGACGCATTTCAATACTAAGATGGCACCAATATACCTAACTACAGACATAGACGAGTGGTTTATTGAAAACGTTTTAGAACCAATTAGTAAAAGCATGGAAGAATTTCAAGAGCAAGACTCGGGTTAGTCTCTTCGTATTATATTAAAATTAACCGTAAATATCAGAATATACAATCCTATGAGGGCTGATTCTTACATTGAATTGCCTGAACCTATTAGAAGAAAGAGAGCCTGTATGAATGTGCAAAACAATGACAACGAATCTTTCAAATGGGCCATCCTTTCGACGTTACGTCCAGTCGCAAAGAATGCATGTTATGTCACTGCATATACTGCTCATCAAGATGAATATAATTTCAAAAATCTATCATTTATGGTGCACCCGAAAGAAGTCGTGAAATTTGAAAAACAAAACGACATTTTAGTGAAAGTGTACCTTTTTAATTTGAAAAATGGGTCCTGCGAGGTTTTGTTGCAACATTTGACTGATGAGAAAAAAGAAAATCAGGTGAACCTTTTTCTAGTAGAAAATTACTATATCGACGTTAATGCCGATGTGAACGAAGATCAAATGGAACGTCCTAATATACCTTACAAAGTGTACTATGTTCAGATAAAAGTCTTATCTTGATTGATGTATCGACAGTTATCATTTCGTAGATATAAGTTGTACATATGCGATCGTTGCTTACACTATTTTTGAACTGAACAGAGATTGAAAACGCACAAGATCCACTGTAAAAATGTGAATATATGTGAAATTGTGCTTCTTAGCGAGAAAGATAAATTTTTACAATTTGAAAATGATAAAAATGAGTGCCTAGTACCGATTGTTGTGTACGCTGATTTTGACAGTCTCTTGGAAGCGGTGTCTAACGATGAACGGATCTATCAACGTGACAAACCGTACAGTGTTGGTTTTTTGGTCTAGTGTAGCTATGATGACTTTCTTTCATGTTATCAAAGTTACAGACAGAATACCATCGATGACGTTGATCCAGCCAAGTGGTTTATGCACAATCTTCATGATTCGGCCAAATATCTGCATGAGTTGTACAAAAGCTCACAGCCTATGGAAAATTGAACGTTCTAAGAGACATTTAACTTTCTTCATGCTACAATATGTCATATAATATGCCTTTTTACAAGAAAAAAGGTACAAAAGTTCGTGATCATCGTCACTTTAAAGTATCGTGGAACTGCTTACAGCACGTGTACATTATTTATCAAGATTCGAGGACCATATCCATGTTTTTTTCATAATATCAGTGGATACGATGCGTATCTATTTATCAAAGAAATCTCGAACGAATTTCCCGGTCGAGTGAGCTTCATTCCTCAAAAGGGATAAAGAATTCTGTGTTGATTGCTACGATTATATTCGAGGACTACGTCAAATGTCTCCGAGAAAATGTGATTCTACGCTTCTTGCTACCTGAAACCACCGATATACTTCCTTGGGGTTATTACGGCATCTAAATACTTTACTTATTACGACATCAAAAATAGGGGTTCCTATTCAAAAAGAACATTGACCTTAACATGACCTTGACGGGTCACGTTCAAGGTCAAATCCAAGTTCATCAACACATGGCCCCCTCGATTCTGAAAAACTTTCATACGAATCATTATTTAACTTTCCGGGCTTATTTCCGAAAAATTCAGCTGTAAAATTTAAAATGGGACACCCTATATATATCCACCAGCGCGTAATCATTCGATTATTGAATGAATTTCATTGATATGATTATTGTTAAGCTGATTGTTGAGCCACTAACAATCGAAGACGATCAACTAGCTCATTCAGATCATCCCAGTATACGTAATCCATATAAGTATTATTTCGTGCAACCTTGTAAATAGGTAAAGACATACCAATCTATAGCCCCTGACCTCTTTTTGTCTTTTTAGTCAAACTGAACAATTGACTAATTATGTTATTGAATTTATTACTATTATGCGTTCGTATAGTCTTATTTGAATTGTTTTTTTTCTATGAATACTAGGTATATCTAAGATTTCTTTGTAGCTCTTGAGAATATTCGAACTGATTTAACTTTAATTAGGTCGCTTTGTTACCAGCATCTCCATTAAACTCTGTATTTCGGATACTTGAAACCATCGTCGTCTACGTTATTTTTGTCAAAAATCACCGTAGATTTATCAAGCGTGTATGATGCATTTTGTTCTTTACGTACTCCATAAATCAAGTCTACAAAATTCGAATCACTTTTATCTAATGCATTCGTGTACTTGTCGCCAACTAAACGCTCATCCTTGCTCGGCTTAGATAAACTGTTATAAATTTGTGTAGTATTCTGCGTAACAGAAGCATCGCTATCTTTGCCACTAGACTGAGCAGTGTTATACTTATCGACGTTATCAGCAGAACAACTGATTTCATATTTTGATTTTTTCAGCATTTTAAATTCAGCATTTGAAATTTCAGCATTTTAACTGTAATAAAAGCTTCGAAAAGATTTTCCTACTCACTTATTAAATTTTCGATTGGATCCATTTCACTCATTATGGCTTTAAGAGAAGTAACTATTGGTTTGAATGTCTTATTCAATACTTCGTTCGTATAATCTCGGGTGTGCTTCAATAAACTATATTTTTGTCTTATTGCGTCTTGCGCTTTTACGAGTTGAGAAAGCACATATTTTTTCCGTTGATAATCAACCGTGTTGACGCTTCAACGATTGTCGAGACTGTACACTACATCTATCGTAATATATTTATAACAAAACAATCAAAACCCTTTCGATATCTTCCACAGTTTATAGCTCTATCTTTATCGATCACTAAAAACTCATATTTATCATCCAACCAGCATTTTGTACAAAGTTCTTTAAATTGATTGTAAGTCATATCAGAATTCACAAGATCGTCATTTATGTTTCATATTTGCTTCATCTTGTCGAAAAACGGCCAATAAATTGACGTTATCTCTCACAAGATGTTTAGGAATACGTACGTACGTTTGCGAGAGATAGGAACAGTCGATTCTTCTATGTCTACCTATACAAAAGAAAGCAAGTACATTGTCCCGTTTTTCACAGGCGATGTCATCGAATATCATAATCGAATTAGATAGTACATGTTCGGGATCGATCGTGGATTCCTGTTTCTTGAACGGAAAATACTTTATTTCATCTATCGGCTTTAACATTTCTTCCAATAATTTGTACTTTGGCTGATTGAGAGATTTTGAGTACACGAGAACATTTTTGAATCTAACACCATTCGGATGTGCGATAAGCTCCAAGAGACTGTAGCCTTACCACAGTTAGACGGACCACAAAAAACAGCTCTGATGTTATGTGGCAGTAAATCTTCATGACGCTTTGGTTGCTTATCTTCCTGCACGATAATGTCAAAATTTTGAAACGCGGGAAGTTTCATAATTTGTTCTTTGAAATTCATACTCACGAGACAAATTTCGAACGATAACTGTGCAGATGGCTACATACAGGGTGATCCATTTTAATCTATGGACCCGAATTGATTCTAAACCACGATATCTGCAAAAAAATGTTTCAGACAAAAGTTGGTCAGGACAAAGGGGGCCATTTGACGGTACCATTAGTTTTGACCTTGAAGTTAATTTTGAAGGTCATTTCAAGGTCAAGATGGTTTTTTCAAATGGGAACCCCTATTTTTGAGTGCGGATTTGGGAAGAGCGGAAAATTTTAAATCAAAATTGTCTTATGCAAAAATTTTTTTTGTGACCTTGGAAAGGTCAAAAATGAAGGTCAAATGTCTGAAAAAACTATTATTCGTACTTTTTCTAAAATGACGTAGTTTTCTTGGTAATATTACCGTTCATAATGCTTGTGAAAGATCAATAAATTCTAAGGGTGTTAATTACTTTGATTAGCTTGACCTTGGCATCAATTTTCAAGGTTATTTGAAGGTAATAACGCATTTTTTATTGGTAAACCATATTTTTGACTACAGTCCCTGTTTTATGATATTAGGTCCTAAAAGAATGTAACTTCTTACATGATGACAGAGATTTCTTAGTTTTTTAACCTAACTTTAAGAAGATCATATCAAGGTAAATTTAGGAACCTTTGTTTGATTGCTGATTCTTCTTCAGACATGAGTGGCTTATTGTAATACAAGAAAAGCAAAACAAAAGTTCTTTTATCTTACTTTTAGCGTTACCCGGAAACAACGACGTGGAGGTAGTAAGTTCTGTTTCCTTTCGGGTGCTAGATTATCGTGAGTCCCCTTGCCTCTCACGTCGGGGTGCTAGATTATCGTGAGTCCCCTTGCCTCTCACGTCGGAGTGCTAGATTATCTCGATTCCCCTTTCCTCTCACGTTCGATTAGCCACGGATTAATTGTTCGAAGTTCCCTTTCGTTTTCAGAATTTTTTTCAGAGTATGGCAATTTTTTTCAGTCCTGGTCTAGCTAATTTTTGTTTCAAGTTTCTTTAAAATGCACTCGAAAATCGCTTAATCCCTAGTCTGACGCTCGTACTGCGTTCACCACTGTTAGATTTATTTTTGATATTGCTGTATCAATAAATATGTATAAGATCTAACACAGAATGGCCCTAGCTTATTGATACAATTTCTTTTTATTAATTACGAATTAAAATAATAACTGATTGAAGGATCTGACTCAAGATTTAAAACTTACTTAAAATTTTATTTTTTGTCTCCGAGATATTAAAGCTCAAAGATTGACCGATTTTCATTAGATGGTGAAATTTATCGTGGTACTATCATTTTTCAACTACTTTTAATTGTATTATTGAAAAAAATTGAGCTTATGGCTAACATTGATTTATTTGTAATATTTTATTTATTCCTTGAAATCTACCTCGTTATTAAATCACTATTCACACTTCTTGTACTTAATCCGGAAGAAATTTCGTAATATGGCTGATTATCCACCAACATAAATTGTTGATATGATATTAATTTTAGGAGAATGTCACAACAATTTCTCCGCTGCATCAAGACTTTATGCTGTACGCTTTCCAGATAGAAGACACCCTTCTGATATGACAATAAGAACCTTAACTGAAAGAGCTCGCGAAGGGCACCTTGTTCGCCAACGCCGTCATCATGATTATGAAGATAATGATGTTCGAACCTTAACAATTCTCGCAGTTGTCCACTTAGATCCGCACATTAGTACTCGACAGATTGAAAGAGAAACGGGTATACCGCAAAGTACAGTTTCGAGAATCTTAAGATATTTAAATTATCACGCTTACCACATCACTCTAACGCAAGCCTTACAGCCGCGTCATATTTTAGCGCGAATTAATTTCTGCCAATGGGCTTTGCAAACCATACAAAATGATCCTTATTTTTGTCGATACTTACTTTTCTCCGACGAAGCTAAGTTTTATAGCGACGGGCAGCTGAACAGACATAACTCTCACTATCGGTCACACGAAAATCCTTACTGGTTTAGAGCTGTAGACCATCAAAATCGATGGAGTCTCATGGTCTGATGCGGAATCGTAAACGGATTTCTTATTGGACCTTACTTTTTTGATCCAAATGTTGACAGGCATAGCTACTTAGCGTTGATAAGGAACCATTTACCCGGTCTCTTGGAAAATGTTGACTTGGCAACGCGACAAAGAATGTGGCTTCAACAAGATGGTGCTGCGCCTCATTTTGCAGGTATTGTACAGGACTTTTTAAATAATCGTTATGATGGCAGGTGGATTGGACGAGGAGGACCAATTGAATGGCCTGCTTCTTTGCCGGATCTCACGTCACCCGACTTTTTCTTGTGGGAGTACGTGAAAAATGTTGTTTTTGCACAACGGCCAACCTCGAGGGAGGATATGATGGAACGAATCCGTACAGATTGCGCAGCCATTCCTCGAGAAACATTGCTCAGGACTGTGGACAGTTTTGAAAGACGTGTACGCATGTGTCTTCAAGCCAACGGAGAAAACTTTGAACAATTTATCCGTGGATAACCGCAGCCGTTGTGAGAGGCAAGAGGACTCACGATAATCTGGTACCCCGACGTGAGAGGCAAGGGGACTCACGATAATCTAGCTCCCCAACGCGAGAGGCAAGGGGACTCACGATAATCTGGCACCCCGACGTGAGAGGCAAGGGGCTCACGATAATCTAGCACCCCGACGTGAGAGGCAAGGGGGCTCACGATAAACAGAACTTACTACGTCCACGTCGTTGTTTCCGGGTAATGCTAAAAGTAAGATAAAAGTACTTTTGTTTTGCTTTCCTTGTATTACAAAAAGCCACTCATGTCTGAAGACGAATCAGCAATCAAACAAAGATTCCTAAACTGACCTTGATATGACCTTCTTAAGATTAGGTTAAAAAACTAAGAAATCTCTATCATCATGTAAGAAGTAACATTCTTTTAGGACCTAATATCATAAGACAGGGACTGCAGTCAAAAATATGGTTTACCAATCAAAAAATGCGTTATGACCTTCAAATAACATTGAAAATTGATGCCAAGGTGAAGCTAATCAAAGTAATTAACACCCTTAGAATTTATTGATCTTTCACAAGCATTATGAACGGTAATATTACCAAGAAAACCACGTCATTTTAGAAAAAGTACGAATAATAGTTTTTTCAGACATTTGACCTTCATTTTTGACCTTTCCATGGTCACAAAAAAAATTTTTGCATAAGACAATTTTGATTTAAAATTTTCCGCTCTTTCCAAACCCGCACTCAAAAATAGAGGTTCCCATTTGAAAAAACCATCTTGACCTTGAAATGACCTTCAAAATTAACTTCAAGGTCAAAACTAATGGTACCGTCAAATGGCCCCCTTTGTCTTGACCAACTTTTGTCTGAAACATTTGTTTGCAGATGTCATGGTTTAGAAGCAATTCGGGTTCATAGATTAAAATGGGTCACCCTGTATATACCTCCTTTTATAGTTTCAAAGGTTAGTCGTGTGTTGGACTTGATCGAGTGATGATCATATGTCAACGTCAAAGAGCAAATTATATCATCAATAAACTTCCATTTGAGTTCTATATTCCAGGTTATCAATATTGTGGACCAAGAAATAAGTTACAGACACGTTTAGATCGCGGTGATCCAGGAATCAATTCTCACGACGCAGTTTGCAAGCAACACGATATAGTATACTCGAAAAATCGAGAAAATATAAAGGTTAGAAATATTGCAGACAAAGTTGTGATGACGCGTCATCACAGAAAAACCTATGCTACCTTATGCTAGCCCCGCTCCTGCTAGAAACGTGCGGCCAAACGACTATTGCCGCATGCACTCGCCCACGCATGTCCAGATCTCGCGACCTACGGTCCCCTGAAGTCTTCCTGACCGATGCGCACGACCCTTACGTCCGTGTACAACCCCTTGCACACTCACGACCCGGTCCGACACTCCTTCGGGAAGCTGGAAGCCCTTAAAGATCCCAGCTGTAATCAGCTGATCGCAAGCCCCCGTTAACTAAGGCAGACCTAGCTAGACTGAAGTAGGGGCAACCGAGCGCGTGAGAGCGAGCGAGACAACCGATACAAGACCGATCGGACGCGAGTGAGGGGAACCGGTAAGACCAACGAGAAGCAGATAGACAAGGATAGGCAAGCGACGCTAACGGACTAGCCAATCGTTATCAGCTTAGGGGTAGCTAGACAAATGGAATGAAACCGACGCTATCTACACAACCAGTAGGGTAATTAGGCGCCAAGACGCAACCAATGATATAATTACGCGGGCAAGAAATACCGTTATAGACGGCGCTGACACCCGGCTTAGCAACAAGCTAACCAATCATCTAACCGCTAAGGGGAGGTAAGCAAGGAGAAGCGGCGCGTTGCCGAAAAACGCCGCGCCAGTACTCGTTCAGCCCTGGTGCCGACCAGACGTCCCGTTAGACTCTGGAGCGAACCAGGCCTAAACCCGCGAGTGAGAAGCAGCAACAGAGTGAGTGAACAGCAAGCGAGAAGCAGCAGCAAGCAAGCGAGAAGCAGCAGCAAACAAGCGAGAAGCAGCAGCAGCAAGCAACAGAAGTAGAGCAGTGGTAGCAGCAACAGCAGAGTAGTAGCAGCAACAGCAAGCAACAGAAGTAGAGCAGTGGTAGCAGCAACAGCAGAGTAGTATCAGCAACAGCAGAGCAGTAGCAGCAACAGCAGAGCAGTAGCAGCAACATCAGAGCAGTAGCAACAACAGCAGAGCAGTAGCAGCAACAGCCCAGCAGCAGTAGCAACAACAGCAACGGCAGGAGCGAAAACAACCACAGTAGCGGTAGCTACAGCGGCGTTAGCCGCGGCAGCCACGGTCGCCTTCATATCGAAAAGGCACCCGAGTAAGTACGCTCATCCTTTGTTTAATCGCGTGATTGTTGAACGTTCGCGTTATCGGGAGTGCCGTACAACCTTCGCGCGCCAGACCGATCTACTTGCGCACATTTTCGTCACCGACCTTTCAGGCAAAGTTCGTTGTCGCGCCGTTGCCGTTTAATATCCGAGGCGAGTTTTTCACGCGCGCGCGTCTATGTGCCGCAAAACCTCCGCCTAACCTTAACGAGTTGCCGATTAAAAACGAGCCCTTTTCCGTTTGCGAATCGAGTAATTGTCCGTGTCCGCGTTTTCGGGAGTACCGCATGATCTTTGCGCGTCCGATAAGATTTCCTCGAGCGCGCACTTTTGCCACAGACCTCTCAGACGCCTTCCGTGTTATTCCGTCATGTTGAGTGTCGCCTGAATGACAAATACTTCACGCGCGCGCGCACATTCGTAAATTCTTCGCGTGTGCGTCGGTTGACCGCCGATTTCCCCTTATAAAAGTTTTCTCGGCTAAATTATTAAAATTAACGAGTTTCTTGCTTTCGCGCGGACACGAATTCCTCGTACGCGCATCAGTTTCGCTGATCCCCTTTATACGATATTCTCGCTAAATCAAATTGTCGAGTTCCGTATGACCTTCGCGCGGGAAACGGATTTTCAGTGCGCGCATCTATTCACGGTCGTTTTTCCTGATGGACTTTGTTAAGTACCAAAAAAGGGGGAATACCGCATGACCTTCGCGCGAGCGCCGACTCTCTTACGCGCGTTGACAAATTCCTTTTCTGAAGTCAATCGGATATACGTACATTACGCGGGCCGCGCCTGACCTTCATGCGATCGACCGATCCTGTGCGCGCATGTTTACTCGAGCAGATTCCTGAGCTAGTACGCGAAGTAAATAATTTGAATATTGCATAACCGTGCGTTCGTAATCCATCGAGACCGCTCGTATCAACGATTGCCCGCCCAAGATGATGTTGCGTCGCGGTACGCCATTCGTGCCCCTATCAACTTAGAGCAGGCAGACCATCGCGAGGGATTTACCACTGGACTGACCTAGGGAATAGTGATCTAATAAACTCGAGTCTTTATTAATTATGGTTTTATTATTGACTTTGCCCTCTTGATCACCTCATCCCCCGTAGCTATCGCAATCGGTCCCGAAATTAACGAGCGCGCATGCAAACGACTTGATTACCGCCCAGCCCGATAACCGTTGTCGTGTGAACCACGCCACCAGTCGACGAAGAATCGGAGGAAACCTCTCTCCTAGCTACTGATCCGTTAACGAGGCGCCCCCGTGACGCCCCTCGATGTACCCATTCCCGAGACGAGAGCCTAGTGCCCCGAGCAGAGCCTGACTAGCCGGACGAGTTGCAGGAACTTCAAAGGAATCAAAATATCAAAGTCACCATTCGTATTAGTCATTTTACGGTCTTCTTGTTTTATATTTATCTATCCAGTATTTTCGGCAATCAAAATTTGACCTGGAGTGAGAGATAACCAGTTCTTTATAACTATTGTGAGATCAACGTTCTTACATTTATCTATTTCTATAGCGTTCAGCTCATACCTAATTTCTTCAAACATGTGAAAAATATCATTATTAACAAAATCAGTATTCGTTAACAAAATGTTATTTTTGCTACATAATCGTCCACAAATGTGTAACAAGCTGCAAGATGGTAGAAGACACAAGTCTTGATGTTGAATTCATATACGAATCTCGTCACTATTTTTCAACGACGAATTGGTTTAAGATAGTAAAAAAAATAGGCAATTTATTCTTCACTAACAAGGGAACCACGCCAACCCGAGCTCACCGATTTGAATGATTTTGGGATATGTTGTAGTACTTGAAAAAAAATTAGATACGTGTTTTTTTTATCGGCCTATAAGGGTTTTTAAGGGGTAAAATCCACCCCGAAAATCAACCCCTAAAAACAGCTTTTTAATATTTCTCAGCATCAAATGAATATTTTTCAGTAAACTCAACGTTAAAAAATTTCTTATAAAAAGGCGCTTTAAAGGACATAACATTTATACCGAAGGGTTGCAACCCGCTTTTTAATAGGGGTAAATACACTATTTTTTGTACTGTTTTACGACATGTAATGTAGTAAATCAGCTCGAGTGGTTTCAAAATCGCACTGATAATGAGAAAATACCAAAATTAAATCGATTTAAAAAAAATATATTTAAGGGGTGTTTCACCCCATAGAAACCATCTCCGTCAAACTATCAGCAGGTTAATCCACATAACCCTGGGACAAACAAGTTTAGTCGTTTGTTATTTCTTGAAATAATTTAATCCTATGCATGAGCGAGCTACTTCAACTAACCAACCTGCCTCTAACCCACCAAACCCCCATAAACCACCCTTACCGAACCACATGTAGGCTAGCCCACCTAATTCTGTGAAAAGCAACTTTAGTCGTTTGTTATTTCTTGAAATAATTGAATTTTACACCATAAGCGAGTAATTCCAGCTGAATCACATACCTCTTATCCACCTACCCCTAACCTATCTAACCCCCACCCTTATAAACTACCCTTACCGAACCACATGCGGGCTAACCTTATAGAAATAGCGAAAAATAAATGTATTTCTTGAATAACATTCATGTTGCATAACAATATGTCCCAAGTATTACAAATTTTATGTAATGTGACGGTAAACGTCGAATTAGCGCTAATGATGTAACCTAATTGCTGCTCGCGGGGGCAGCACCTGCCGGAGAGATGAAAAACGTAACGAAGGAATTCGGCGCGCGAGCAGACGGAACGCGCGCGATTGAAATTGAACCAGTGAAGCATTGACCATCATCACGTTCGCCCGCTTTTCTTTTTCGCTATCACCGATCCACGTGCCGTTAACGCCAAAAAGGACGAGAGAGGAACGCCCCGATCAGTGTCAGCGGATAGTGCTTGCTGTTGCCGAGGTGCCACACGTTTGCAAAAGGGAGAGACCCGAGCCGACGGAGAAACGTCGCCCTCAACGAGATCGAAAGGGTGTGTGTGAGGTTTCGCCATCGAGGGCGAAGCCACGTGCGAGTGATTTCGCGAACCGCGGCATTGACAAACAATAAAACAGTTCTCTCGCAGTGTGACTTTCTGTCGTTTTCTTCGTACGCCTGCAATATTAAGGTAAGCTGGCCAGCTTAATTTCGCGGTCGCGATATAATTGCGTACATAACGATTAATTTTCCGACATCTCAAGCGTGCATGTAATAGCTCTTCCAACAAAGAGCAGCGAGCGTTCCGACACTACATGTTGTCGTCGTGCGAGCGTCGATGTAAACAAACACGCGGGCCGACCTTATGTAGCATTTGATAGATAATAAAAGATTCTATTCGTGACATTAACAAGTGCTTTCGACTCGCTCATTCCATATTGCTTCCACTCACTTTCACATTCTCGTAGATCTATTGGTTAACTGACGCCCGTTTCCCCATGCTCTTCGGATTGCGTTTTGAGCATAGATGATTACATTCGCCCTCTAATGAATCCGCGCGAATAAAAATAATTAAACGGTATGAACCCCGTTACAGTAATAATTATTATTTTCTTTTTATTATAAATACAAAAAAGATAAAAATAATTAATAACGGCTTATAAATATAAGATTTGAGACTAAAATAAATTATAAATAATTATTAACTATTTTGTTTTTTCGAAATTAATAATAACAATTATAGTATCAGTTTTTTTTTTAATATTATTTGCATTGTATTACATATAGCTGTGTATAAAAGAGTAATAATAATAGTTATTATTTTTTAAACGTAAAGTTAATTCGTAATAAAGAAAAATAACAAGTAATAACAGTTAAAAATTATTAATTTCAAAAGTGGAAGTTTGATATAGTTATTATTTCTTTTTTAATCATTTACAATTTGTCAATGAGAAAAGAAATTATAACAAATAATTGATTATATTAATAGTTATAAATAGTTATTATAGTCTCAATTCCTATACTTATAAACTATTTACTTTTTTCAATTTTCACTTGTGGTTTAGTTTACTTTTTGTTGGTACTTTACTTTGCTGTACACTTTATCTTATTTACAATTTTGTCTTATCAATGGCTCGAAGGAGATAAGTTATATCAAATCTACGTCCCTTACGATAATAAGACACCCGATACATATTTCATTATTCATAGTAGTTGAAGAAAAGTCAAGTATTTAAAAAGTTAAAGTTTTTTTATAGTGCTGGAGTTATAAATAAACTTATTTCTATATTTACACACAATTTTCCCGAACACGAAAATATAGTACATAACAAGAAGAAAAGTTTTTGTCTACTACGTAAGTATTTATGTCATTTATCATATATAATTTTATTCAAATATTTTGATTTGTAAACATGTGAAATATAACTGTTAAAAACGTATGATCGAATTCTATATATAGACTAGGTTTTCTTTTGTCTTTTGTAAAATTATTCAACTGCAAAAAAGAGTATTTATATCTTGATTTTGTTTTGGATGAAAACATGAAGATCAATCCTTTGAACGTAGTCAATTTATTATTAGCATTGTAACGAGTGTCACTCGTTAAAGGTGTAACCTAAGCGCCCTTATCGCGTGGAGGTACGTAAAAGCCGGCCCGCGGAAACAAACCCGAGGAGGAGAAGCGCCCGCGAGACGGACGAGCGAAGGAGCGAGAGAGAGGAGAGGGATTAGGGAGCCGACTAGCGCGCGTCAGGCGCGCGTATCGCGGGACATTAGGAATAATAGGAAGGGGAAAGAGAGCGATCAGGCTGCCGGTCGGCGTGCGCGCGACAACGGAAGAGGGAAGCGGGACATTTAGTCAAGTCCGGACCTGCGGATAGGGAGAACGTAAGTGTCGAGTAATCAAGTCAGTGAAGTTCGAGGAGCAACCTAGCCGATAGCTTACGAAGACCCAGTGGCCCAGAGATCGCCAAGGAATCATCTCTCAGATAAAGGTCGTTCGCTGCCCAATATCAGTTGCCCAGAGCGATCCAAGACAACAGTCGAGGGTCGCGGGCAACTGCAGATCCGGGCAGCGAAAGCCCCGACTGAGAGATCCCTCACCGAGAAGTGGCAGGAGCCAACGCGGTCTGTGCACACCACCAGAGCTATTCGACCATCAGCGATTTGTCCTCGCAGCGTAAGTCCCCGGCTTTAAATGTAAATGCGTGCGGACGGAAAGTGCGATTAGATAGTGCGTCTTCTTCCTCTCTCTCGCCGCGTGCGCGGGACACTCGACAAAACCTCTCGGCCGTGGTGTTACGATTGTAAGATTGAAGTGACAGGCGTGAATAAAGACATCAATCCTTCCGACAACCGACTGAGAGTTCTTTCTTCCGAATCCCCCCTGGTTGTTCCCTCTTGACGCCCACGACAGAACCTGCCCGACCACGGGTCACTGGGCAACTCGGATCTCTGCACGTGTGCTGCACGCGTGAGTTTTCACGGGCTCTGGGGCGGAAGGTCTGAAGATCGCCGTTCGAACAAGCGATCGAGGCGGCGGTTAGCCTCGCGACGCTGGGAACAACCTTTCCTTAACGGGTAAGATTTCTATTCACGCCCCGAATGAAATATCCCGTTACAGCATATTTTCAAAGTTTACAAATACCAGATAGCGAGATTAATTTCAAAGAAGTTAAATTGTCAGAAAAGTTGAAAAAAATATTAATAGATGCCGTGTATGAGTTTAATGATATTGATATGATTGTTGAAGAGACGTTAGATTTTCATGAAGATTATAAAGATACTGATGCTAAAACAATCGAAGATGAAGCTCAAAATCACTTTCCTGATCCTGATTTTGCACCAACAAATCAGTGCACAAATGATGAAGAAATCACATTTGATTATAAACAAAAAGCCGTAGAATTTTGGAGGAGCGCAGAAAACAAAAACTTAAAATTGGATACTGTACAATATAGATTCAAAGAAGTTTTATCTATAAGTCAACTTAACGTTGGGCGTAAACAATTGATAAAAATGGAACTTATCGAGAAAAAATTGCGCAAATTTGCTAATACACGTTTGATAATTTAAAAGCCGCTATTGCAGCTGGTACGATAGTGCATGATCGAGATATACGGAAATGGGATAAATTTATCACCAAAAAAACATTATAAAGTAAAGAAGAACTACAAACTAATGCTGATGCTTTTGTAGCTGATGTTAAATCATGTATACGAGAAATCGGCATTGCATACGTATACTTTTATAATTCAGATCAGAGTGGTTTCCAATTAGAAATGCACTCGGGAAGAACATTAGCAGTTGAAGGAGAAAAGCAGGTGCAATGCCTGGTACAGTCGGTTTCATCGACAACGCGCAGTTATACAAATCAGCCAACTATATCAGCAACCGGGAAACTTTTATCAACACTTTTTATAGTATTAAAAGAAAAAAGTGGTCAATTTGGACCCATAGTGGAATCTTCATTATTTAGACCAGAATATGTGCATGTGGAAGCATCTAAATCTGGAAAAATAACGACAAGTTAGTATATTTTTGTTTATTATAATGCAATGACATAAAAAAATTTTGACATTATTTTATTTTAGCTCATTTTAAAATTTGGTTGAAAGAAGTTTTTTACTCAAATGTTGGACCTCAATCTGTACTTTTACTCAACTCTTGGAGTCGACATTGCGATAAAGCTGTAAGGGAAACGATGCCGACAAACAAAATTGTTAATATGAAAAAAATTCCCACAGAAACGACAGGGAACATCCAACCACTCGATGTTTATGGATTTCGTATCTGGAAAAACTTCGTTCGACGTTTATCAGATCAAGTAATTTTGATGGACTATGAAATGAATCTACATTTAAGAAATAACATCATAAAAATGCAGTCTCTTGTCCATATCCAACTCTCTTCACCAAGGTATACAAATATTTTTAAATACGCTTGGTATAAAAGCGGCTACATTGCTGAAAAACCAGCTAAAACAGATAACCCTGTTGATTTTAGTTTTGGAGATTCTTGCAATATACATTGCGAAGTAGAAGCATGTAAAAGTGTTTCTATAATACGGAGTGGTTCGTGTAAAAGATCATTATGTTTCAAACACTTTTTCGATGATTATCATTTCTGTAAGGAATTCGTTGAATGATACATTTTAATTTACCAATAAATAAAAAGATAAAAATTATTATGAAAAATCAAAATATATGTAGTATCGCGTACGATGGCTCTTACGTAAATATATTTATGTATCTACATACGAATATAAATTGTAACGGGGTGAATACCGTTTAATTAATTTATCCGCGTAATCGTATCGAAAAGCGCACGTAATTACCTATGTTAAATACGAAAATCGGAGAGCAGGAGGGAACGGGTGTCAGTCAACCAACTATCTACAAATACGAAAAGAACACTTCGAATGTACTGTTGAAATCACATACGAGAACTTTTATTAGCTCTTAACATTACATCGTATTCGACCCGCGTGTTTATGTTTACATGCCGCGTGCACGACAACAACATGCAGTGTCGGATCGCTCGCCGCTCTTTGTTTGCCGAGATGTTACATGCACGCTTTTTGTCGAATCGAGGGATTAGTCGTGTAGCAATTATATCGCGACCGCGAAATTAAGCTGGCCAGCTTACCTTTTTTGCAGTCGTACGAAGAACGAAAGAAACGGTTCGCACTCTCGTTGCGGGAAAGTCTGTCTTTAATACGAGGAAGCTCGCGTTTTCGGTTTCGCCCTCGCTGGCGAAACTCCTCACACGCGCACTCTCACACACACGCTTTTCCTGCAGGCGAAGGCACAGCTCCGCAGCTGTCGCAGCTCCGACTCGGCTCGTATCGGCTCTCGGGAAAAGCTCGGGCAACGTCAAGAGTCTTGGTAGCGTAGCTCTGCGATCGGGTTCTAATCCTTGACTTTTGGCTCACGTATCGGTAGCTGATTCTGCACTTTCGGCTAAGCGTGTCGATGGCTGATCCTTCACTTTCGGCTAAACGTGTCGATAGCTGATCCTTCACTGGTTCGTTTTCAATCGCGCGCGTTCCGCCTCGTCGCGTGCCGAATTCCCTCATTACATTTTTCGTCTACCGGTAAGTGCTGCCCCCGCAGGCAGCCACTAGGTTAGGCTATTAGCGCTAATTCGACGTTTACCGTCACAAAATATATATGTATAGATCTATAAATGATAATTAGACCTCGTGTTATTCTCGTGTTTATTTTTAAGAGATATTTCTCGCCATTTTGGTACTATTAAAATAAAATGTATTAAACATATTTTTATTTGTCATAAATTATGTTTGAGCTACAAATATATTTTATAAAAAAATGGGATATCCCACGTACGATGTAGAAATCAATTATTTTAAGAAACTGAGAAACTCAATTCTCCCAAAGTTAGGTCTATTAGCCTACATTTGTTTGGGTAATGGTGGTTTATGGAGGTTTGGTGGGTTAAGGGCAGATTGCTTGGTTGAGGTAGCTCGCTCAGGCGTAGGATTAAAGTATTTCAGGAAATAACAAACGACTTAACTCGTGTTTCCCAGGGTTAGGAGGTTTAACCTGCTTGTGTTTTAGTAAGGGTGGTTTATAATGGTGGGGGTTAGATAGATTAGGGGTAGGTGGATAAGAGGTATGTTATACAGCTGGGATAATTCGCTTATGGTGTAAAATTCAATTATTTCAAGAAATAACAAACGACTAAATTTGCTTTTCACAGAATTAGGTGGGCTAGCCTACATGTGGTTCGGTAAGGGTGGTTTATGGGGGTTTGGTGGGTTAGAGGCAGGTTGGTTAGTTGAAGTAGCTCGCTCATGCATAGGATTAAATTATTTCAAGAAATAACAAACGACTAAACTTGTTTGTCCCAGGGTTATGTGGATTAACCTGCTGATAGTTTGACGGAGATGGTTTCTATGGGGTGAAACACCCCTTAAATATATTTTTTTTAAATCAATTTAATTTTGGTATTTTCTCATTATCAGTGCGATTTTGAAATCACTCGAGCTGATTTACTACATTACATGTCGTAAAACAGTACAAAAAATAGTGTATTTACCCCTATTAAAAAGCGGGTTGCAACCCTTCGGTATAAATGTTATGTCCTTTAAAGCGCCTTTTTATAAGAAATTTTTTAACGTTGAGTTTACTGAAAAATATTCATTTGATGCTGAGAAATATTAAAAAGCTGTTTTTAGGGGTTGATTTTCGGGGTGGATTTTACCCCTTAAAAACCCTTATAGGCCGATAAAAAAAACACGTATCTAATTTTTTTTCAAGTACTACAACATATCCCAAAATCATTCAAATCGGTGAGCTCGGGTTGGCGTGGTTCCCTTGTTAGTGAAGAATAAATTGCCTATTTTTTTTTTTACTATCTTAAACCAATTCGTCGTTGAAAAATAGTGACGAGATTCGTATATGAATTCAACATCAAGACTTGTGTCTTCTACCATCTTGCAGCTTGTTACACATTTGTGGACGATTATGTAGCAAAAATAACATTTTGTTAACGAATACTGATTTTGTTAATAATGATATTTTTCACATGTTTGAAGAAATTAGGTATGAGCTGAACGCTATAGAAATAGATAAATGTAAGAACGTTGATCTCACAATAGTTATAAAGAACTGGTTATCTCTCACTCCAGGTCAAATTTTGATTGCCGAAAATACTGGATAGATAAATATAAAACAAGTAGACCGTAAAATGACTAATACGAATGGTGACTTTGATATTTTGATTCCTTTGAAGTTAATACCTGGATTCACTGAGGACTATCGCAAAATGCTAGGGAATATGAAGCATGAATTAATTATCATAAGATTGAGTACCGATGTAAATACAGTTTATCAAATGAAGAAGACCATCAACGACGTTGAAGCTTACGAAGAATTCAAGATTGTTGTAACACGTCTCGAATGACTTATGCCCTATGTGACTGCATCGAATGCAAAGAAAATACGTTTACTCGACTTTTTAAAATGCCAACGAAGTATTTCAATGAGTGTTCGCAGTTGGAAATTGTACGAATATCCAGCGCTACTTGTAAACACAAATCACGTCCGGACAGTTAAAATGATAAATCAGTTGGAGAAACAACGCTACGTCATCTTAGTCTTTCAAACTAATCGAAAAAATGAAGCAAACTCTAACGCTAGTATATTTGATCATTGTAAATCAGAAATGTAAAACTATACCTCAACTCTCAGTACTATCCATAAGGCAACCTTAATATTGATTTCACTAAAAACCAGTACGTAATGTTGTACGATATGTATGCCTATTTTCAATACGTATACTACGGTAAAGATGCCGAACCTATTCAAAAAAACTTGAATATAAAAATTACATGTGACTAATAGTGATTGACTGTTCAAAAAAATGAGTCATTGAAGACTGCTCCAATAGGTGTGCGCTTGGAGTTCGAAACAAGAGAAAATGTTTCCGAACGAACTACAGCATATTTTCTTAATCTACACGATTGCATTGTTAAATATAATCCGTAAAATGGAGATGTGAAGAAATTTATTTAGGAGGGGAAGGGTACTAAAGAATTGACTCTTTCCTTAAGCAGTTCAGTAGTAGCTTTCTATCCCAATGGAGTATGTAGTGGATATGCAAGGCTTCATGATGCCTGGCAAAACTTATACTGTGAAGGAGTTAGCAATACATCCACTTGACTACAACAAAGAACCACTCGTACGCTTGTTCAAACCGCCCTTTCCATGGCGAAGACTAACGGAGAAATATAAACGAGAAAATCTCTGGTTAGAATTCTACTATCATGGATTAACATGGAACTCTGGCAGTTTTAAATACGAAGAACATAAATTCATCATCACAGATATATTCAAAGATGCCACAACAATTTTCTTTTCCGGAGATCTAAAAAAAGAGTGGTTAGAGTGACATGCCCTCAAAGTTTTCGACTTGAATGATTGAGGCTATTCACCTATCGAAAAATTAAAATTATATACCGTGTGCCCTAATCATAACTACATGTGCACATCAAAACTTTAAATCAATGAAAAAGTTTTACATCGATGTTTGTTGCATGAATTGGGAAAAGAGCGATAAAGTCGTTGAAGGATTTCTATAGTGATTTTTAGTAGATAATTTTTAGAATAACATGTAATATTCAAGAATATATCCAGGATGTCCCATTTTAAAGGAACCACCCCGAGATTTTCTGCGGTTGGCGTTCTACAAAAAAATTGTTCAGACAAAAGTTGTTTGGGACAATGAGGGACACCTTTCCCAGAAATCGGATTTGATCTTGAGATTTATTTTCAAGGTTATTTGAAGGTCAAAGTTATTTTTTGAATGAGAACCTATAATTTTGATCCCGAATTCGGAAAAAGCGAGAAATTCTACGTTCAGATAAGGTATAATGTGTGGGGTACGGTTAACCCCCCCTCCCGCGTAAGGTCATGTAGAGGTCAAATTTGTTATTTTGTTCATCTATGCACAGGGATGATTGGGCAAGGGTAAGATTAATTGTAATAACCCGATAACTTGCTGGTAACATCTTGCCCCCCCCCAACCCAATAACTAGACGGTAATATCTTGCTGCAGCACGATGTCGGCCTTGACCGTCAAAATTATCCAGGGAAGCTTCGGTACCCAAACCACGTGAGAATCCGAATCATTGAACGAAGAGAGAGACGTCGTCCACGAATACGCCCCGAGAGATAACAGAATGTCAACAATTAGGAAGTTTACAAGGCGTCCAAGCTAAAAAATGGAAAATAAGCTTTCGTTAATTAAATGAAATAAAGTTGTACGTAATCTTCAATAAATCTTGAATGAATCCTTGTAGAAAGCCTTGAAAAATGGATAAAAAATGGAAATTAGCTTCCGTTATTATTAACTAGTTTACCTAACTTGGCTGACTACCAAGTCGGCTACTCAAAACACCTCATTTTTTTATTTCGGATTTGAAGAGAAAGTTAAACTGGTCACTCCCACATAGTCTTAATCCATTAAGGCCCTTGCCAAACCTGGGCAAGATAGAGTCAAACTAGCCATGCCAATCGTAGGTAAATCGAGAAAAAATACCCGTGTTTTTTCTTTTGCCATTTACAATTATTTATCAAAAGTAGGTTAAATAAATTATCGAAAGGTAATCATTTGAAGTCTGACAAAAAAACGTTACATACGTTTTTTTCATATTTTTTCCCGTATGATCAATTTTTGAAAATAATTTTGTAGGAAAATAAATTATTTTTATTCTCTTTTCTGGTGTGATTCCGGACAAGCCTACAGAGTTTCAACTAAATCGGAAAATAACACTTCTTTAGTATTATTTATGAAAGAGGTGACTCGAGAACAGTCCTTCTCAGGATAGTTCACGTGGAAATTTCTTAGTGTCTAGTGACTCAAAAGGGCCAAATATGCCAGATTATTCGAGACACGAAATTGTTGACATTCTGTTATCTCTCGGGGCATGTCAAGGCCGATATCGTTCTGCAGCAAGATATTACTGTCAAAATTACCCAGTGAGGCTTCGGTATCCAAACCACATGAGAATCCAAATCATTGAACAAAGAGAGAGACGTTGACCACGAATACACAGAAATCGTCGTCGCATTATGAGACAGAACAACGATGACCCACGATTTCTCGTTGTTTTGGCAATGGTTGATTTGAATCCTCATATCTGTTTACGTGAAATTTAGAGACGTACTGGAATCCCAAGAACAACAGCCAGTAGAAATTTGCGGCTTCATAGATTTCATCCGTATCACATAACTTTGACTCAAGCTTTGATGCCAGATGATCTCCGCCGCAGACTCGAATTCTGTAATTGGGCACAAGCAAGAATTCGTGAAGATCCTGAATTTTTCAGATACGTAATGTTTTTGGACGAAGCTACATTTCATACTAATGGGTAACTCAATCGCCATAATATTCATTATTGGTCTATCCAGAACCCTCATTGGGTACGTCGTGTTGATAATCAGCATAGATGGAGCCCCATAGTTTGGTGTGGTATAATAAATGGTTATCTAATAAGACATTATTTTTTCGATGGGTATATCAACGGCGCAGCATATCTTAATTTCCTGCAGAATGAATTACCAGAATTATTGGAAGATGTGGACTTGGAAACAAGACGACGATTATGGCTTCAACAGGACGGTGCACCGCGTCATCGCTCACTAACAGTTTGTCACTTCATGAACCAACGATATCGAAGACGATGGATAGGCATTGGTAGTGACATTACTGAGTGGTATCCAATATCACCAGATCTAACAAGTCCAGATTTCTTTTTATGGGGCTATTTGAAAAGTGCTGTTCATGCACAGCAACCAACAACACGGCAAGATATGATGCAACGCATCATACAAGCTTATAGTGCTATTCCGCGTCACGTTTTGTTATCCACAGTTGAAAACTTCGAACGTAGAATTCAACACTGCATAAATTTGAACGGCGGTATTTTTGAACATTTTATGAAGTAAATGTTTGTGTTACAACCTTGACCATAACTCTATATGTAGTCATTGTCTTGTTATGTCGCGACTACGTAGCCGTGACGTGCATTTTTAAAATATATATGATCATTCATTTATTAGTAAATATTATAGTGACAGGAACTTACCTAGGTTATTATCTCGAGTTAAGTTGGCTGTTTAGCTTTATCTTGATAAAGTATATATGAGGTCAGTCGGTAATGATGCACGAACACTCGATTTAAGTAATTATTTATTTATTCAATGACAGAAGTGGTTTCTCAAAAATAACAGTAGGTGAATTATACGTTGTTCGGCTGTCGCGCGTCGCGAATCAGTCCGTAAGAACTTTAACAAATTTTAATGTTATTGAGTAGTCGCGCGTCGCGAATCAACTGCCGAATAGTCGAATCTTCTGTTTTTATATTGACTCTTCGGCCCATATTAATGTGTTGAGTAATCAAAAAATCAAAATGTCGGGCGCCCCAGATTTTCGGACTACTCATCTTTTAATTTCGCTGAGTTTGTATTTTGTAAAAATGCCGTTCGTTGTTTATACATTATTTCGTTTTTCAATTGATTGCTGATGAAATTAAAATGAAGAAATAGTTACGTCTCGGGACGTAACACCTCCGTGGCTAGATCGTTGTATATCGGTGTGATATCAACGCAAAATAAACAGAGAGAAATGAGAGAGAGAAATAAATAAATAAATGAATAAGTAAATAAATGTGCGTTACTCTTAGTTATTCGGCAATCGATTGAATACGCTTTAATTTTACCTTAATAGTACTTTTAATGTTACGCGGACAATACTCCGTATCACGGTATAGTAGAGCTTCATTTCAGGATTCGATATGTATATATATAACAGATTTGTATTTTTAACTAATGTGATTCTAATGTGAAAATTGGGATATGTTGCTTCTTTCTGGTGGAAATTTCTTTAGGAGTAGGGACGGGGGATGTGGTGTTTAAGGTCTGATTCGTGAATGGAGTTATTGCTTGTGGGTTCTCATTTTTTTGTTTGTCTATTACTATTTCATCCAATGCATATTCCTCCTCTTTTGACGGAGTTTGGTTTCTCTGTTTGAGCAGCGGTTTGTTCAGTGCCACCAGTAATTGTGTTATTGAACTAAATATGGCTCCTAGCAAGTATGCAGAAATTCCATATATAGAGTGTAGAGTATAGCCTCTGATTATTACATTGATTAGACTTTTACCGCATTGAAATATAGTGGTGGTCATTATGATGGCAGAACTTATAGAACCAAATTTAGTTAGTTTGGTAATGAACTTATTCCATGTGCTTCCAGCGATGTTGGTTAATGTTTGTTCTGTCAGTATTAGATTTGATACTAATCCTCCCTCTACACTTTCGTCGCCTCGCATACTTCTCGCGATTACGTTGAGGAGTGATGCTTTCTCCATGGGAAAGAGGATGTGATTTTGTAGTTTTTGTAGGTCTTCTTGGGAGTAGATCCCACTGGTTGCCAATGATTCTAGTTCCGGCGGTTTCCATGTTATTTTGGTGGTCGGTTTCAAGGTTAGAACTGCGTTGGTTGTTCTTCTCGGAGTTGGTGTCAAATTTATCCATTCGTTTCCTATTTTGTAGTATTGGGGAATGATTGTGTTGCAGTTTATTTCTGTTCCTGTTTTCATTAAGATGTGTGTTTTTGGTGTGAGGTAAAATGTTTCGTTTCTTGAAATGACTGGAAGTTGCGAGAAACATTTGTCTGTATGAAGTAGTTGAACTTCTGTAGGCGTACATTGTATAATATGTACGGCTTCCCCTGCCAGGCGAGCTATGTACCCGGGCTACTCCATGATGTTGTACGCAAATTCATCTGGTGAGAGGGATGCCAGGGATAAGGAGTTATATAGGACTTTCCTTTCCAATTCACATTTTTGTTGCAATATATCTATATAGAGGCTTTTTATTTCGACCCTGAAATGCTTTTCTACATACACAAATTTGCTATTGAAGTACGTGAATAGATCATAGCTAAGTATCCCTTGCTTCGTTTGAATATCATTGTCGTACAAAATATTGAATTGGGTTCGTTCATATATAAAAAGTTTTGGATGTTCAGTTGTTATTAAGATTCTGTTGCAAAAACTCATATTCCCTCTAGTTGACAATGCAAAGGATACTTCGTTCGTACTTATGCTAAAAATGGTTTCATGAAAGGGTGAGCTTATTTTAGTGACCGTTCCCCTATACAGTATATCGTATTGATTTTTGAAATAGTCTTCGTGCGGTAGTAATGACCAAAAGGTGTAACCTCCTTCCATATCGACACAATGTTGGTCCGAAAACTTACATACTGTACCCGAATTTAATCTTAATCTATCATTATTTAATTCGACTGCTGCATAGCTTTCTAACAAGGTTATTTTTATAAGTCCTTGTACGAGAACATCGCTCCACGTACCAAATCGGTCGGCGTAGGCTGCCCCTGAACAAGTTTTACCCTTAACGTTTCCTGCTAGATCTAAACCTACACTTTTTGTCGAGTTAATCCTTAGGTCGGCTATTGTGTGTGCGTTATCATATTTAAAAATACCCGTATCATGTATAGCTTTACAGTTGTCGTGTGATATTTCGTAAATGTATTCTTGGATTGCATTTTTGGTTGGGCCTAAATGACTAAACATACCGCAATGAAAAATTGTTCGCCTTATTTCTATTTTACATTGTATAATTTTCATTGATTTGAATTCCGTTTTTTGTAATAGTTCGATAGTGGCTTGTGTGTTATTTACTTGAATTTCTTGAAAATTGCATTCCCCTGCATCCAAGAGTGAGTATGTTGTAATGGTAGGGTTCGTTGAGCCGCAATTGAAACCAATAAGTCCTTTGCTTGTTGAAAAGAAGGTGATTATGATTAAGATAGTCATTGATTGTTGAGCCATTGTGTTTCCTGGAAATAGAATAAGATTACTATGCTTGTTTTGCTACGCTTAATTTATTGGCATGAATTGTTTTTGGTTTTCCATTGTAATCGATTACAACACTGCCTTTTTCAGTTATTTTTAATACTTCAAAAGGTCCTAAATATTTATTTTTCTCTAATTTCCCTGGTTTTGATTCTTTCATGAACCATACTTTATCTCCAATTTTAAAATTTACTGGATTTGTAAATCGGTCATAATAATTTTTTGATTTTTGTTTTGAGATTATTAGATTTTCTCTAGCCATGTGTGATATTATATTCATGTTTTTTATTAAATTCTCTAGGTATCCATTAAAAGTTGGTAATTGTTCGGATTTTTTTAATGGTACGCTAGATGGTAATTTAGCTGGAAAAGCAAAAACTAATTCATGTGGTGTGAAATTGTGACTAGTGTGTATGATGGTGTTATAATTGAATTGGGCCAACTCTAGAGGTTCGTCCCAATCACATTTTTTTGATGTAAATTGTTTGATGTATTCGCAAAGCGGATGGTTAGCCCTTTCGACAGATCCATTAGATTGAGGTGAAAATGACGTTGTTTCAATTTTTTCGAAATGAAATCTTTTGGCAATTTGCTTTAACATTTTGCTTCTGAAGTTTTGTGCTCTGTCCGTTAGTACTATTTTTGGAGTTCCGAAAGTACAAATAAACCTTTTTATAAAAGCTTCACTTACAGCTTCCGCTGTTTGGTCTTTTAATGCTACTAATGTGATAAATTTTGAAAGTTGGTCTTGAATTGAAAGTATGTACCGATTATTACTTTTTGTAATATCGAATGGCCCCATTATATCCATGGCAACTTTATCAAAAGTTTTGAAAGGTGTATCTGTTATAATCATTGGTTGTCGTGTAGGTTTACGTTTTAATTTGTTTCTTTGACATTCTATACACATGGAAATTCTTTTTTGTATATCGTTCTTTAGGTTTTCCCAACAGTATTTTTCTTTAATTCTATTGTAAGTTCGATTCACTCCCGAATGACCTCCTAATCTCGAAGAATGATATATTTCAAAAATTTTATTTCTCTGGTCTAACTCACATATATATTCAACATGATTCATACAAACAATAGTCTTGATGTTAGTTCCTATGAAAGTATCATTTATGATTTCTTCTATTTCTGACCATTGTATGTTTCTTATGTCAATATTTTTTGAAATACTCAGCATAGAGATTTTATTTTGTAATAGAAGTCTTTTCAAATTTTTGAACAATTCGGCTAAATCTTGTTTTACTGTTTCCGTTGCTGCGGCAGTGTTCAGGCACAAAATAAATATTTTTCGTTTACCGTAGTTTAATGTTTCTAAATTATTACTGGATAAATTTTTGTTTATTTTTAAATTTTTCTCTGCAAGTATGTTACTCGTATTTTTGTCTAGCCCTTCATGTTTTTCAGAGATTAAATGGATAATGTTATCATTACGAAGTTGTATGGAACTTTTGCTATAAATGACATGACCTCTATTATAATCATTATTAATGCTACTATTTTTTATACATTTTTTATCTATATTGTTGGATTTGTATGTATGTTTCTGTTTGCTCTTTTTTTGAATGCATGCGTGATTTGTAATTTGTTCCTTTTTGTCAACATTTAATGATTTTGTCTGTACTACCTCCTCTAAGTTCTCGGTTCTTTTTCTTTGTGCTCGTGTCATAACACAAATTTTTGGTTCTACCGCAATCCGCGATAAACAGTCAGCTGGACCGTTTTCTTTGCCTGGACGATAAATTATGTCAAAGTCGTAATCAACTAGTTTTAATCGCCATTTTTGTACCCTACTATTATTATCAGCCGACTTTAATGAAAGTAAAGATTTGTGGTCTGTTACTGCCGTAAATTTATTTCCGAATAAGTATGTTCTAAATGTTTTAATAGCGAAAATTATTGCAAGAGCCTCTCTTTCATAAGTCATATAATTTTGTTCTGTTTTGTTCAAAACCCTTGAAGCGTATGCGATGGGTCTATCGTACCCTAATTCTCCCTGGGAAAGGACCGCGCCCAAACTATGATTCGACGCGTCCGTTCTAACGATGTAAGGTTTGTTAAATTGTGGATATTGTAGGATAGGTGCTTCGCATAGTAGTTTTTTTAATTTATTTAAAGCTTCCTGTTGTTCGTTGTTCCAGAAAAATTTTGTGTTTTTATGTAAGAGTATAGTTAATGGTTTTGTTACTTCTGCAAAATTTGGAATAAAACGTCTATAATAATTGCATAGCCCTAAGAACTCTCTAACGTTTTTCGTAATTGTCGGTGTTGGAAAAGCTTCAACAGCTTGTACTTTTTTTTTATCTGGTTTAATCCCATATTCACTGATAATATGTCCTAAAAAGGATACTTCTGTTTTGAGCCAATCGCATTTTTGAGGTTCAAGTTTTAGGTTAGCTTCTCTTAGTTTTTGAGCTATTTCGGAAAAACATTTATTGACCTCATCCACTGTTTCTCCAAAGATGATTATATCGTCAATAAAAACAAAGCATGTATTGGCGATTAAATCCCCCAAAATTGTATTAAGAATTCTTTGAAATGTTCTAGGCGAGTTTACTAATCCGAATGGTAAAACGAGAAATTCAAATCTTCCTAATGGATGTATGCTAAAAGCTGTTTTGAAGATATCTTTCGGGTGCATTGCTACCTGATGGAAACCGGATTTTAGATCGACAACATGATAAAATTTGACTTTCCCGAGTTAATCAAATATTTCTGTTATGTTTGGAATTAGATATGGGTCAGGAACAGTTTTTTCATTCAATTTCCTGTAGTCAATTACTAATCGCCTTATTAACTTTCCCGTCTGCTAAGCTCTTTTTCTTCACTACCCATGTTGGTGCATTGAAAGCACTTTTCGATTTCCTTATTAAATTATTAGATATCAATGATTTTACTTCTTCAATAGCAATGTCCCGTAATTTGTGTGGCAAGGGAAATTGTTTGACGTAAACCGGTTTGTTGTCTGTTAAATTAATTTCATGTTGTTCTATATTACATGTACCTAATCTGTCGGCATCGGCCCAAAATACATCTTCGTTATCCTCAATAAGTTCTTTCATTATCTTATAGTTGTTTCCGATTAAATCTCTCAAATTTATTTTTTCTAATACTTTTTCCTTGTGGTTTAATTGATTTCCTTCAATTTTTTCTTGTTCCTCTCCTAAAAAATTTATGCTCCCCGCGTATACAATTTCATTTTCATTGACGTTGAAATCTATATTTTCCGTTAGTTCAATACTGTTTGGAAAGTTTTCTAAGTCGAAAGATAAATATTGATATGTTTGGATTTCTTTTGAAACAGTATTTTCCGAAGGGAATTCTATTCCTATATTTTCTTTTATAACCGATATAAATTGTTTATAATCGTAATTGTCTGCATAATCATCCTTTGTGTTAGTCATTTCATCAGTACTCATTGCTACATTTATATCGGTAATCATGTGTTCTATTTTGGAAGGGTCTTTCTCTAATTCAGCTTCCAAGTTCGTTATTCCGTTGGAAGAAAAAGGTATTAGTAATGAGTTTTTACAATTTTCGATCTCGCGTTCTACTTTTAAATCTTTGGCAGTCATTATTTCATTATTTATTTTATCCGTTGTTGTTGTGCAAGGAAATGTAACAGATTCGGGGTCCTCTAGTATATTTTCTCTTTCTAGTGGATGAAATTTGTTATTTTCCTCAAAGATTTTCGATTCTTCGTAGTGTTTTTCTTTTTCGTTTTTTGTTTTATTTTCCTTATTAATGCCATGTAAAATTTTACTTAAAAATCCCTTTTGTTCTTCTGTTATCCTTGATTCCTCTTTCTTTTTGTTTTCGGTAAAAACGATTGAGTTCATTTGAGTTAACGGTATTGATACAAGTTTTATTTTCCTACTATTTATTTCCAAATAATCTTCATCTAATCTTAACTTATTTTCTTTCAGAACAGGTATGCCAAGAATGCCATCATAAGGGATTGAAAATTCTCTTGGTACAATATGAAAATCAATTAACAACCCATTAATTGTTATTTTTATCAAACCTAATGTTTGAATTGTTTTATCAGTAATACCGGATAATGAAATTTTTTCTGAGTCCAAAATAGCGTTTGATGGTATACAATCGCTTTTTATGATATTGATTTGAGCTCCGCTATCTATAAGTAAATTAAAATTAACACCCGAAAACGGATTCGGTACCTGTATGTATTGTAACAAATTTTTTAACTTTAGGAAATACATTGGCATTTTAGTTTCAATGATACTTGTAAGTTCTATATTGCCATTACATTCATTATAGAGTTTCTTTTGTTTGTCATTTCGGAGGCATACTTTATTATTTTTTTCCGTTTTGGTTTGCGACTCATATTGTCTTGTTAAATTTAATGCGTGAGTTTCATTTTGATCATCAATGTCCATTTTCCGTGTTGTCGTTATTTCGTCTCTTAATTCTGCAGCGAGTGACTTTTTATTTGTTTCCTCCGTGCACTCATGTTCGGAAGAATCTATTCGTTTCCCTGATTATTACGTCTAAAACAAGTCGACTCTGTATGATCGGTACGTTTACAAATTGTACAAAATTTTTCTTGGTTATTTTCTAGTGATTTTATAATTGGACATGATTCGACTTTATGACCTGATTCCTTGCAATAAGTACAAATACTAGTGGTTTTTGCGTTTCTTTCTAAAGCTCTCAATTTCAAACAATTGTCAATTACATGATTATTTATGTGGCAATAATCACACTTAGTGTCATTATTTCTTTTCCCAAAATTATTGAATCGTGAAGGTCCGTTATCGTGATTAAAATTTCCATTTCTGCGTTTATTGTCACTAGAATTTATATTTGAACTGATTTTATTATCGTTACTTCTATTGTTCTTACTATAGCTAACCAGGATTCTTGCCAATTCACAATTATTTGCTTCATGATCTTTTTCTTGACAGATTGTACATATTGCAAATCTACGTTCTTTCGTTTCGTCCGCGTTTGGGCAATATTTTACTGAGTGACCGATTTCATTGCAACGTTTGGGCAATTGCGTATCGTATGGTCGCTGCTGTAGCAAACAGCGCAAAAGTTCGTTGATTTGAAAGATTTTGAACAGCTGTGCGGAGCGTGTCCGCTTTCCTTACATTTCCAACATACTTCAAATTCTATAATAAATGGGCATTGTGTAACTGTATGACCCATCACCTGACAATATTGACAATGATTTCCTTTAACTCTGTTAAATTTGCAACCGTCTATAGAATGCCCCTGAGCATTACAGAATTTACATATCAATTCGATCTTTTTATTTACAATTTTACAATTGTTTGACAGGTGATCTTTGTTCTTACAATATACACAAGCTCCTTTATAACAAAATAAAGCTTCATGGTTATAGTCCTGACAAATTTGACAATTATATATGTGAGTAACATTTGTTGAAGCAGTAACCGAGTCTACATTACTATGAAAGGGACTAGCGATATCACCCCTCAATAATCTTGGTTTTTTTAAATTTGTTTCAATTTCAATAGCGTCTTGTAAAGCAGTGCCCAAATTAATGTGATTTCCTAATTCCAGACGAATGTCTTGTTGTAAACCTTGTTTAAAAATTTTTAACGCGTCAGCATTTAATACTGTTTCATACGTTTTGAAATCTTCGTCAGTTACATCTGCTTCTAACTTTTTCATTTCTTTAATTTGCAAAACTATTTCCTGTAAACGGTTTGCATATGCTAAGACGGGTTCATTTGGTTTTTGGATGATTTCCGTAAATTTCCCATATAAACTATGAATATTGTCAAAGGAGGGAAATAGCTGCCTTATCACTTTGATATAATCATTTATCTTATCTATTTTGATGTTTACTAATACTTTATAAACTTCTCCGCCCAATTTAATTTTCAGAATTAATATTAAACTTGGTTCATCTAACTCAGAAACAATTGTTTTTACGTGTTTCAATTTTTCAATATATTCATTAGTTGTCATATTTTTTCCATCGAACTTTCGAACTAAATCTGCAACGTATTTAAGTGGTAAACGTAACGGTTGCGTCATTTTGTTGCCTGTTTTTATACCGTCGTTATCGACTTGTTCAAAGTTATTTGTTTGGATGATTGGATTATAGAGTGCTATTTGTCTGGTCGTTCCGTTCGTATCTATTGTACGTTTCGCGTCTTTGCAAATACTCTCTTCGTTACAAATACCACCAATGTCTGTGTATTCGTTATTATTAAATAAAAATTCGTAGTTCTGATCAAGAGTAAAGTCCAAATCTAATAATGAATTTGAGTGTTCAAAATTTTGTGTTAATCGTTTAAGTGGATTTTCTACAGAGTTGTTTACGTCCAATATATTAAATACTTGTACTTCTTGTACCGTGTTTTCGTTAGGTGTTACTATATTATTTAATGCTTTTTCCGTATTTTCCCTACTAATTCCTTTAGGAGGAGAGTGTACTAATTTCCTTGATCGTTTAAAAGGATCTATAACGGATGTGCTCGGTTGCACTATATCACTTTCCAACTCTGGTTTATTTTTTACCTGAAGCCGCGTCAGTCGTTTTGCTTCAATAGGGCTAGAGAGGTTTTTGTTACTCATTAAAATGTGATTTCATTTAGAATGTTATTTTATATAAAACAAACACCCATTTAGTACCGGAACCAATTTGTTATGTCGCGACTACGTAGCCGTGACGTGCATTTTTAAAATATATATGATCATTCATTTATTAGTAAATATTATAGTGACAGGAACTTACCTGGGTTATTATCTCGAGTTAAGTTGGCTGTTTAGCTTTATCTTGATAAAGTATATATGAGGTCAGTCGGTAATGATGCACGAACACTCGATTTAAGTAATTATTTATTTATTCAATGACAGAAGTGGTTTCTCAAAAATAACAGTAGGTGAATTATACGTTGTTCGGCTGTCGCGCGTCGCGAATCAGTCCGTAAGAACTTTAACAAATTTTAATGTTATTGAGTAGTCGCGCGTCGCGAATCAACTGCCGAATAGTCGAGTCTTCTGTTTTTATATTGACTCTTCGGCCCATATTAATATGTTGAGTAATCAAAAAATCAAAATGTCGGGCGCCCCAGATTTTCGGACTACTCATCTTTTAATTTCGCTGAGTTTGTATTTTGTAAAAATGCCGTTCGTTGTTTATACATTATTTCGTTTTTCAATTGATTGCTGATGAAATCAAAATGAAGAAATAGTTACGTCTCGGGACGTAACAGTCTTATCTTCATTGACTGGGCATTCCCACCTTGCCTTAATTGGCTAGGTATTCAATACCTCGCCTTCATTGGCTGGGCATTCCCACCTTGCCAAAATTGGTTTAGTAATCAATACCTTGCCTTCATTATCTGGGCATTCCAACCTTGCCTTCATTGGCAAGATAATTAATACCTTGCCTTCATTGGGTGGGTAGCCAACGCCTTGTCTTGATTGGCTCAACATTCTCACCATGCCTAGATAGACTGGACACTCCCTCTTTGCGTGCATTGGTTAGATTGGTTCACGTTACTGAATGTGGCACGAACACACGTAATGATTAAATCAAAAACGACCTTGATAACCGAACATTTAATTATCTTGGGTATTAGGTTATCATTATCATTATTATTATTCTTATTATTAACCTCACTCTTGCCCCGGTTGGATAGGAGGGGAAGGGTTAACCGCATCTCACACATAATACTTTACCTGAACGTAGAAAGAGAGGATTTCCCTCTCTTTCCGAATCCATGATAAAAATGGAGGTTCTTATTAAAAAATGACTTGGTTATTTGATTTTTTGGGGTTGGTTTATTGGGTTATTGTGTTATTTGAGTTTTTGGGTTATTAAAATTAATCTTAACCTTGTTGGATCGTCCCTGTACATAGATGAAGAAAATAACACATTTGTCCCCTACATGACCTTACGCGGGAGGGGGGGGGGTTAACTGCACCCCACACATAATACCGTATCTGAACGTAGAATTTCTCGTTTTTTTCGAATCCGGGATCAAAATTATAGGTTCCTATTCAAAAAATGACTTTTACCTCAAATGACCTTGAAAATAAATCTCAAGGTCAAATCCGATTTCTGGGACAGGTGTCCCTTATTGTCCCAAACAACTTTTGTCTGGACAATTTTTTTTAGAATACCAACCGTGGAAAATTTCAGGGTGGTTCCTTTAAAATGGGTCACTCTGTAGAATAGGATATATTATTATCAATAAAAAAATCTTTTTCAATTGATATAAACAAATATTCTATTTTTTCTTAAACCATCCAAAGAAATAAATTTTTTGCTGATACTGATGGCGACAGCAGCAGCAGCAATAGTTCATCTTTTTATGATAAATTTTATATTTTTATCATAAAAAAAATTTATACAACATATAATTTAGATGAAAAAAAAAATATTTATTTATTGTAATTGAAGTGGTGTCCGAAGGGTATTTAAAAACCAAGGTGACTTTATGGTTTTCTCAAAAATATTTATTTATTGGTCAATATTTATGTTGTCCCCTTCAAAGTAATTTCTGTTCGATATAATACACTTATGTCAGCGCTTTTTCCAATCATCGAAGCACTCTTAATAATTATTTTGATAATCATTTTATAGTCTTGAGTTCTTTTAGCGATGCAGTTTTTATCTCCGCAATCGTTGAAATTGTACATTGTCCTTTCATGGGTTTCTTAAATTTTAGGAAACAAAAAGTCACTAGGAGACAAACCCAGTGAATATGGAGTTCCAAACCTCGTTCCTAACTTCCATCCTTCCATGGGTTTCTTGAGTTTTGAGAACAGGAAAAAGTCGCAGGGGGCCATATCCGGTGAAAATGATGCCTGAGGAATGATTATAGTTTTGTTTTTGCTCAAAAAATCTCTCACAAGCAACGATGAATGAGCAGGTGCATTATCGTGATGCAAAATCCACGAATCGTTTTTCCAAAGTTCCGAACGTTTTTTGCGTATTGCTTCTCGCAAACGATGCATAACTTCAAGGTAATACTCCTTAGTGACCGTATGACCTTGTGATAAGAATTTCTAATGAACTACACTACGGTAATCAAAGGAGATAGTGAACGAAACCTTGACATTTGATCGAACTTGACGTGCTTTTTTCGGTCTTGGCTCTTCTGGAGTCTTCTATTAGGACGATTGGGCTTTAGTTTCGACGTCATAACCATAAAGTGAAATGTCATGACTCAAGGTTAGCTTGAATAAAAGATATTTGCAATTTCATTTCATACTCTACATGGCAATTTAACATGGAGTCTTATGAGAAGTGATAGAGTTTACTGCACGTTATCCTGAATATTTATGTAACTGATGGATAGTTTGAATCATAATCGAGATGGCATATAAAAGAATAATTGAGAATTATTTATTCTGCTTAATAATAAGCAAAGTTTACTTCCTTGAGTGACAATAAGTGTAAAGAGTAGCACTGAAAACGGTTTCTGGACATATACTCGCATGACATGGCAACGTCGCGCGAATCAGGATATGTGCGCGCAATTTGAAATTGAACGAAACAAACAACTCCTGCAAACACTGCAAGCTTGATCACTTACATTTGGAATGATAAAGTAATTAAGTAACCCATCCAACATAATAGATTAAGTAATAATATAATAAACAAATGCGAAAAGAATATAAACATATTTTTATTAATCATAATATCACTTTACAAGTGTTGTGATTTTTTAAATCTACTGAATATGTACACACGGATACGCGACACATGCTTGAAAAAAGTAACGTTGCCAGATCGAGTACTACTTGAATCACTTACGATCTTAGCTTGATTATGACTACTATGGTACCTGTACAACTCCCTTAACATTTGTTTCACTTCTTCAACACTTTCATCAGGTATTGAAGTGCTGGGTCGTTCAGAGCGAGGTTCGTCGTTGGTGTCTTCTCGGCCATCTTGAAAAAGCTTATACCACTTGTAAAGATTTTTTTTACTTAAAGTAGACTCACCGTATGCTACTGTCAACATTTTAAGTGGTTTGGAGCATTTAATTCTATTTTTTATACAAAATTTTATGCAAATTCTTTGAGCCATTGTTTTCGACAGTAAAAAATCGCCGAGCTCAAAAAACACGTCCGACGTTTCTGTCTCGCAAAAAAAAAGTAAACATACTAACTGGCTGAAACTGTGAGCATATATGAGGGACATGTATACCAACATAATAAAAAAAATTTCGATGATCGAATCTACGTAGCCCGCCCAATTTAAAAATTCACCGTAGTTTTTGAACACACCTCATACAATGAAACCAAAATTAATAAAATAGAATACACATGAATTATTCTTTATCAACCGGACCCCGCACTCTTTCAAAAATTACCTGCAAGTCAAATTTTCATGTCAGAAAACAAAAATTAATCTGAAGAGACCAAATCTGGAGAATAAGGTGAATAAGAACGTATTTCGTAGCATAAATAAAATAATTTGGCCGTTGTAATGGAATACGTGTGAGTTTGTGCATTGTTGTGGTGGAAAAGAACTTTTTTTTTGTCAGATGGGACCGCTTTTCTTTCAGTATGGCATAAAATAATTATAATAATGAGACATAATATTCTCCTGTAATAGTTTTTCTGCTCTGTAGGTAATCGATTGATGTTATACCACTCGAGTTTCCATAAGTCGTAACCATGACTTTTCCGACTGATTTTAGCGTCTTCGCTTTTTTCGGCGAAGATTCATCTGGCCCAGTCCACATTTTCAACTAATTTTTCATTTTGGCGTATAACAATGAATCTATGCTTTATTGACAGTAACGCAGGGTTGCAAAAATTCTTTTGGATTACGCTGAAACATGCTCAAAGATTACTCAGATGCAAACACATGATCTCGCTTCTTATCATCTGTAAGTAAGCACGGTATCCATCTTGGAGACAACTTTCTCATGTCCAAACATTAAGGTAAAATATTCCATATGCATCCTACTGAAATGTTCAGAGCCTCACTATCTTACGCACTTTCAATGATGATTGCCAAGTACAATATCATAAAATTTATCGATCATGTGTTGAATAGTCACCTCGTTTGGACAACCAGGACTCTCAGCATCATTTGCGCTCTTACGACCATAACGAAATTTAAACTTTTCTTTAGTTTTTTTGATTGATTTTTCCCGTAGGAAATAATGTTTTATAAGCCTGCGAAAATAATTTTTTCCATGATTTTTTTTCCATGATAAAAAACTAAATTCAAATGACTGTAAAAAATTTCCAAAACATCGTACTGACTTGAAACTTAGTATACGTACTTATACTAGATGGGACTCTCTTGTGGTGTAAAATACGCTATGATAACACCACCATCTTCCGAGAAATCACAGACGAGAACGACCCTCGTATAGTTCACTATTAATTGAAGCAACTGTGTTTCAAAAGAATTTTTAGTATTAATGTCCAATATTGGAAATATCAATTCTAAAATCCGTCATTCTTTGAAACCAGTTCATAATAGTCAAAAGACTTGTTAAATAATATGTTCATAAATTGATGCAGAAAAATTTGTTTCTATCCCATTTTCATGTTCATATTGCGATACTAATAAATTATACAAAAAGACGAGAGGAAAGCTTTTCGGCGTTGGACACAAAAGTCACGATCGTGTTTTCATGGCAACAGCTTCACTTTTATGGTGAAGAACATTGTTGTACAGTCACGCTTTAAATTGTTTGTTACGATAAATAATTGGTAAAAATGCTGAGTACATATTGAGGAAATCAGTTTCTTAATAATATGAAAGGACTTTAGTTAATGACTAGATTACCGCATATAATTAAAGATTTTATTACTCTCCATCATTATAGATTCAATAAAATAAATTACAAAGTTATTGAGAGTGAAATCCAAACTCCAACTAAATAATCATATACAATTGATTATGACAACGTTTCCCTGGTTCGCATTCCAGCCTCCTCAGGTCTATTATTAAATTGTTATGTCGCGACTCCGTAGTCGTGACATGTATTGATTTAAATCAATGAATTTTAATTTAAGATGGTATGGTCGAGATATACAAATAATGGCAGAACTTACCTGGGTTGTTGATTATCAAGAATTATTATTTCCAATTCTTACTTTGTTGCTGAATAATCTGGATTGTTCTCTATTAGAGGAATCTTATTTCCGATTCTTATCCTCGTTGTTGCATGTCTTTCTATTAATTCTAATGGAAGTGGTAGCAATGAATTCCAAACACAATATTTAAGAACACTAGTAAAAATTTCACTTTATTTACTAAATAGATTTCACTTATATTTGATAAATAAAATCCACTCCGTGAGTAAGATTGAACTAATACAATGGAATTTTCGCGCGTCGCGAATCAACTGGCGAAAGAAATTGGCACGCTCTTTTATATATTGGATATTGACTAATTAGCCTACATTTGATATATCGAGTAATCAACAAGTTAGTGTTACAAATTCTGGGTTGGAATTCTGCTGAGTTCTGTAAGTTTGCCAATTTTGTGTTTCGTAAAGGAGTAATACATTTTAGTGCTACTTTGAGCTTGCTTCATTGCCGCTGATCTCAAAATAAGTAGAATTGACGTATCAGGACGTAACAAAATTGTCAACTAATACGAAAATATACATTATGACAACTCAAATAAATAAACATTAAAAATCGATAGAACAGCAAAATTAACATACCAACGCAACATGTAAAAAGTCAAATTTTTAAAATTCATATTATCATTGCTAATAGTCCAAACTTTAAAGTAATTATTGTCATTAAATTTTAAAATTATAGACATGTCAAACATCATAGTATTATACTTAGCAATATGACAATATAAATTTATTCCACAACCAAGGGATTCAAAGTCACAAATCATACTGAGAACTTTAATATATCTATTTCTCCCTTATTTGCTGATATAGTGATGGAAAATTTAGAAACTTATTGTCTTGAAAGGTTGAAAGTGAATTATGACTGCATCCCTGTTTTTTACTTCAGATATGTAGACGATACGATTATGTGTATAAAAGAAGAACATCTACAAGTTGTTTTGGACGTTTTTAATGATTATGATACAAACATTGAGTTCACACATGAAATAGCGGAAAACAATAAAATTGCGTTTCTAGATGTATCAATGTCGATTATAAATAACAGAATTTTAACTAACTGGTATCAAAAACCAACTAATTCTGGAAGAATATTGGATTTTAATTCCAATCATACTATACAGCAAAAACGTAATATTGTACATAATATGGTTGACAGAGCAATAATGTTGTCTCGCAAAAAATTTCACACAATAATATATTAATATTATAGTTAAAAACATTTTAATTAATAATGATTATCCGCAGGATTTTGTTGATTTAACAGTCTCATAGCGCATTCGAAAATAAAAATTTAAGAGTATGAATTTATACGATTCGTTAGTAAATAAGAACTACAGTCCTACATTCACAATTTCATTACCGTATAATAAAACATTTTTCAATTCTTGTAAATTTGCTCTAAAAAATATAATATACGTCTAGTTTCACTTATGACCAAAAAATGTAATAATATTGTAAAATTGGGAAGGATCGTAATGACAAATGATCTGAGACTTGTATTGTATACAAATTCCAATGTAATCAGTGCCCGGCTATTAACATAGGACAGACAAAAAGAAAATTGAAGCAAAGAATTAGTGAGCATGAAAATACCTCTATAGAAAAATTTTTACCAATTCCAAAACACCTTGTTGATAATCCGACTCATAGTTTTGATTTTAATCATGTAAAAATTTTAAACAAAGAGATTAACAAGAAAAAAAGACTTATTTCTAAAATGATATTTATAATTACACATGATAATACTATTAATAGACAAGAAGATACTCAAATGCTTAATAAACAATAATTTCTTTTTTAAATTTCTTAAATAACTTTACACTCTTAATACCTAATATACTTATTACTAATTCCATTTATCTTTTCGATACATGTTTTCTTTATAATTTGGTCCCTACTTCTCTGTTTTATTAAAATATTTTCTGTCTAGTTCAGAAATATTATTATGTGCGTGATATATTAAAATTCTCAGTATGATTTGTGACTTTGAATCCTTTGGTTGTGGAATAAATTTATATTGTCTTATTACAAAGTATAATATGTAACAGGCTGCCGTTTAACCTGTAATTTTCCTTAGAATATGCCTACTCAATAGCTAAACGACGCCTTGTTATCTATGTGCTCGAAGCACATCAACCTACCTTGCCCGGGAGTGCGCCTGCGCAGCGTCTCCTCGCCAATCCGAGTTGGGTTCCCCAACTCGCCACTTGGCGGCGCTGTCGCTCCTGCTTAGTAGCGCTCCTGCGGCTGCTGCTCGAAACTGTGTTGACGATTCTCGTCTACCGATATCCGCGTGATCCGTGCTACGCTACCGGCTTATTTGAATCGAACGTCAACAAACGCGAACTCCGGACAAAGGAATGACAAAGCAATGACTCGATTTAGAAATAACAATTGATCGCTTTATTCAAATTAACCAAGTACACGGGGGATTTGCCGAGAGTCTTGCGCACGCAAACGCGAATGACAATGCACGCTAAATGGGAGAGAGAGAGAAAACCGCGATCGCCGCGAACTAACCGCTCGCGCGCAACAAACAATTTCTTCGCGCACGCTGCGCGGGATCGCACGCTGACAACAATAAAAAGGGAAGGTGCACCTACCGCGAGAACGATGAGGATACGGTGGCCAACCGTATCCGATGCACGCGACGCTAATTTGCTGCTCCGCCACTCGCTGCACTCCGCTGTTATTGCTGTTGTTGTTGTTGCTGCTACGGTTGTTGCTGTTGCTGCTGCTGCTATTGCTGCTGTTGCTGCTGTTGCTGCTGTTGCTGCTGCTCTAGCCGCACTCAGCACACCGCACTCAAGTTCTCGACGCTAATCTCGCAGTAACCACCAAAAGAAACGCGATGACGGCACGAAAGAACAGGTTAGCTCGATGCAGACGGACTGAGTGACACAGTCATACTGCCTGTTGAACTCTCCCCTCCCGGTCATTGCCCCTACGCGCCCTCTCTCTCTCGCGAACCGATCGCGGCTTTTCTCGTTCAGCCGCTTATTAACCTCGCGCGAGTCGAACGATTTTCGGTAATCGTTGCAAATACTATGATGTTTGATATGACTACAATTTTAAAATTTAATGACAATAATTACTTTAAAGTTTGGACTATTAGCAATGATAATATGAATTTCAAAAATTTGAATTTCTACATGTTGCGTAGGTATGTTAATTTTGCTGTTCTATTGATTTTTAATGTTTATTTATTTGAGTTCTCATAATGTATATTTTTGTATCAGTTGACAATTTAATAAAAGACCTGAGGAGGCTGGAATACAAACCAGCGAAACGTTGTCATAATCAATTGCACATAATTATTATTTAGTTGGAGTTTGGGTGTCACTCTCAATAACTTTATAATTTATTTTATCAAATCTAAATTATAGCGTCTTTGTAACAAGGCCAACCGAATTCCGTATGCCAATGAATAACACATTTGTGTAAGTACCTATTTATTAGTTATCTCTCCCCCCCTCTCTCTTTCTATCCCCCTCTCTCTCTCTCTTCCTCACAGCTTCTCTACACTTTCTCTATCTTGTAACGTTTTCCCCACTCAATTATTAAAGTTGTTTGTTGAAATTTTGTTTCTTAATTTATTTCAATTCTCGCCTAACTCTACAATCGTTCCCTTGTTTCATTTTTATCATAATTACGTTCGTTCACAACTGCGATTTTCAGCTGCTGATTGGATATAACATATTCTTTGCAGGTTAAGTAAGACCAATTTCGCATTCACGGTAACTGAACTATCGGATCGCATTTCGCTACAACTATGTGTATGATCGGCAACGTACTATATCCTGCTTCTTATCTTATTTCTCTTTATTTCTATACAGAGATTAGTTCTAAGAGTTAGAAGCTTCCAAGCAAAACCCAGTTCTAAAACATGTATAATAACTTCCAAAAAAGTAGTGGGTCATTGCTGAATGATTTAGAAAATAAAAATGCTTGAATCATTCGGTAATTTAAAAAAATAAATCCTATCTTTTATTAGGAAATTATTGGTCGAATGAATTGACCACGCTTAAAAAATATACTTTATAATTATTTGCGATTGAACTTAATTTTGCAGAATGAAAATTTGAAATATTGTTTTAATAAGTGCAGCTTATGTTTGCATGTGGAAAAGGAATGTTGGACCCTGTCTAGATATCGCCGGCCAAGGCCAACCATACGGCGGTCGATTCCTATGAGGTATAGTGAGATGGTTCAACTGCAGCAACGTAGGGATCATCAAGATCATGCGATAATCTCCGAGTTCCGATAGTGATACCGCTAGTGAGGGGTCCGAGTAGTTGGAGCGGCTGTTGTCTGGAAATAGGTGTTGATAACGATAGAATGAGAGTGGATTATTTGGATTCAAGGTATTTTTTATTTATCAGCAATCAAGCACTGCACTTTGAGGATCATCTGTGAGGTATTTCTTTCCAAACTAAGGAGGCAGACTGTGATAGATGTTCGTAAAACCCCACACATCTTTACTGAAGAGTGACTGTTATAGCAAATGATAGCACGTGCAAGAGCGAAAGAGAGACAGAATGATCGGTAAAGAAAGTCGGAAGAGGAGTTTTCAGCTCCTTCTCTTCCTCAGCTCGTTTACCAGTGGGATGTCTTCCCGGGCTGCATCATGGATAAGTTATATATGTTACGTGCAGCGATATTTGAATTCAATTCGTGATTAAATTGCGGTTTTAATCTCTCTCTCTCTCTTTCTCTCTCTCTCTTTCTCTCTTTTGTATTCAGTAGGTATGAACACTTATAGATTTTGTTTTGTATGCATTGTATACATTTAAAACCTCTCAATTATTACGAGGTTACGTGTTATTACTGGAAGAAATGAACGCTCTTTTATTTTCGATTTTAACTCACACTTGATATTTTTACCTCGGTGACATTAGTCCGAATCCTCGCTTGCAGTATGAAGTTGTATCAAGTTCAATTTGTCGCTAACTTTATCATGCTCATTCGTGCTTATTTTTAACTACACGAAGATCACGCACAGCGGCGCAAAAACTCAATTTTAGCTTAACTGGCAAGGAGTAGCATTCTATAGCCTTCAAATACATTTATTCTTCAGACGATCAACCTGATGAGCTCAGCGAAATTGCTAACGAAACGTTGTTTACTGAATTCCATGTCTTAAAGTTTATTTTATTCACACACTTTTCCTCTGTTGATCGTAATATTATCAAATTTATGTGAGATATATTTTTTAAAGGAGTACTAAAAAAATATATTGATTTTGTCTAACAAAACAAGTTTAATATGAAATACTTTCAAGAAATTTTCATTAACAGGGAACATGTGAACAATTTAAGAAAATATTGATTTTAAATAATTTTTACTAAAACTTGGAAATCATGAATTGAATAGTTTTAAAAACAATATAACTTTACCAGAATATTTTGCGATCAAGTTTGACAATTTAATTAATATAATGTATAAGGCGAAGTCAGTTAAACCGATGAGTAAGGTTATGGACGCTATTTTCCAGGATGCACTGCAACGGTAGTCGATTCGATTAATCGATCCGTTCGCTATTCGATACACTCCCGATGCTAGTTCGACCGACTAAGAGAGAGAGAGAGACGGCGCGCGAGAGTTTGAAAAGTCAGTTAAGCCTCAGCTGTTACGTGTATTCGCTTCGTGCATGCTGGTAGCGCCATCTGGACATGTCATTTTTTCAGGACACTTCATATACGATGACTATAGGCTTTTACGAAAAAGTAATTATAATAAATATTGAAAAAAATAATCGAATAAAAAACATAGTATTATATAAAGACAAAACAATAACTTATTGAGTTATTCCTTTTGGTTGGCTTGATATGCCTATAAATTTGAATTTATCTTGATTTGAAAGTTGATGCCGGGCTTTGTTAATCATTTGTCATCTGCTACACGATTATATTCACCAGTACTAATATTCACGATACTAGAATGTAAAGATATATTTATTTGTTACTGTTACTGAACTTGTTAGATATACGTGGATACGATAAAAGTAAGTAATTGTTTATAAGTAAGCGGCGTAAAATAAAAGTAGATAAATATGTAATAGAGGTTAATAATATTTATATTAATTTGAAGGTTAACTATGAACATAGATATAATTGTTATAAGGACTGGTCTTGAGAGCATTTTACATAGAATTAAATTTCAACCCTGTACTGAAGAAAAAGGAAGAAAATTAGTTGAAAGTGAACACGTACGTCAAGTTGAGGAATATAGAAGGAATGGCCATAGTTATCTTATTAAATGTATTGTTTTAAGACAAACATCTGTTACTCTTGAGCCGTATAAAGTTCAGTTGCATGTAAGTTCAATATAAACGAAAATATATGTGTGTGTGTATGTGTGTGTGTGTGTGTGTGTCATGATTCTCAATTAAAAATGACATTAATATTATAATGTTCCAGATAAATGACTTACGTATAATATTAAAAGCAACGTGCACCTGCGTGTACAATCAAAGTGGTAAATGTAAGCACATAGCTGCTTTGATATATTATATTAATCATGAGGAGAGTTTGACGAAAACTAGTCGTGAGCAGCAATGGGGTAAACCTACTGCTTGGAAATTTGTTCAAGAGAAATATTCAAAAGGAAAATATTTTTCTGATATGTTTTCGCGGAAATGTGATAAAGAAATAAATTGTCCACATGTAGATTTGAAGAAAATTAAAAGTGATATTTGTAATTTAAGTAGTAATTCAGCATTGAGATTCAGTGTAGTAGAAGCCCAGAAAGATGAGACAGAATGTGAAAAACAGAATTTGATGCAGGCAAAGAAAAATGAAGTTCAAGAAAATTTATTGAAGGAAGATTGCAAGGAGTGTGTCAATAATTTTCAAATTTTCCAAGAAGAATATCCATGTTACAGCAAACAGTATAAACTACCTTCAGATTTATTCAAATTTTATTGCGAAAAAATTGTTGTAAGTAATAATAAAGCAATAGAATTATGCTGCAAGACTCTTAAACAATCGCAATGCAACGAATGGTATTCAATAAGAAAAGTAAGAATCTCAGCAAGTAAAGATGCTCATATTAAAGTTCGCAAAACCAAAACTATTGATAAGCTCATAGCAGATATGGTAGATCCAAAACCAATTGAAAATGCTGCTGTGAAATATGGTATTAGACATGAAAAGTATGCTCGAGAACTGTACCAATAATTAAATAATTGTGATGTCAAACAAGTAGGTGTCCTTATCAATCAAAAACAGCCATGGCTTTGCGCTAGCATTGATGATGTCGTAGTAGACGATGGGTGTATAACAAAAATAGTTGAGTTTAAGTGCCCTATTACTTGTGAAAAAGTACCAGTGATTGATGTAAAAAATAGCAAGTGTAATTTTCCTTATCTTTTATTTAAAAATAATGAGATTGTTTTAAACCGTAATAACATATACTACACACAAATACAAATACAAATGTACGTCAGTGGTATGAGTGTATGTGATTTATTTATTTATTCAAAAGTACCAAATGGTACCTGTACGGTACAAGTATTTCGTAGAGAATCATATATAGAAAAAGTTGTTTTACATTGTGAAGAATTTTATTTTAATCATTACTTGCCTGCAATATACACCAAAGTCTCTACGGTACCAAAAGAAAAAAGAGTTATAGAAGAAAAGTTACAAAGATGTTTTAGTGGAAAAGATATTTCAAATATTTTGTCTTAAAAATGTTTTATTATGAAAGACTTAAAAATTTACAATTACTATTAATTGTTAGAAATAATTGAAAAGATTATTTTTTATGTACAATTTATGATATTAAAGACTGTTCGTATAAAAATATATGTCAGATAAACAAATTATTGAATTTTCTTTGAAAAGATTATTTTCTTCATTTATAAACCTTCTTCATCATGCTTATCTGAAATAAGTAAAGGTTGTAGATTTACTAGCACGCAAGCCACATGAACAATGTCATCGATGACTGGAAATAATTCAGTTGGAATCTTATTCAGAATTTGATAAATTCGTATCCTCTGTATGACTCGTTCAACATGGATACGTACTCTAGCAATTCTGTACGTCTCTTCAGTTTCTGATTCAGTAAATGCTTCTTTTTGTTCTAAGAAAGGTGGCATGACAAGTAGAACTCGTTTACCACTTTTATCTATAGACGCACTGAAATGTGGAAAACCTTTATCTGCAAGTACAACATCGCCATCTTCTAGTAGATCAATTAATTCTGACTCAATTGTCAGTTGCGAGTCACTTTTCCTTCCACCTGCTACTTTTGATTTTAAACAAATTAATACAGTAGGAGTTATTCCTAAAAATAATTTTGCTGTGAAGCCTTTTTTATAATTGGAGTAACAAAACACTCGATTTTCAACTGATGATGGTATAGCTATCTTGAATTCAGTGCAGTCTATAATCACTCGAGTTTTGGAATAATGAGGGTAAAAACATTGTGGCATTGTTCGTTGAACAACTTCTCTTCGAGGCCAGTATACTAAGCTTGACGTAGCATGTCTCAAGTGTCCCAGAATAGAATAAAAAATTCTTGAAATAGTTGTGCGATGAACGCAAAAGAATACACTCATACCAGCAAACGTTAAACCTTTTTTCATTTTTGTTAAAAATATAAAAAGCCTATTTTCTCTAGAAATTTTACAAGATTCTGTTGAATCTGAAAGCCGTCGCAATAGAAAATCAAAATTTTCAAACGACACTCCAGCTCTTAACTGCTCATTGCGAGTAACTGATTTGAATCCTTGGAAATTTGTCTCTGGTAAATCATTTTTAAAATCTGTTTGAACTAAATTATCTACGTAAGTTGATACGGATGTGTTGCATTCTTTATTCTTCATTAATTTCTGATTGGGAATCTTAATTAAGCCTTGACATTCGACAATATCCGTTTGAATTTCAACTTCACAAGAATTCGTATATATGTACCTGTTGCATGTAAACGTTTTATATGGTTCACATTCACTGCTTAAAGAATCTATGTATACTTGGCATGCGTGGTCAATGTGCGTGCTTTCATTATTTTCTATCGGATCAGCAATTAATACATTACTCACATCTACATTATTGTCATGTAAAACAGCATTACATGATTCAGACCTAATGACATCATTTCTGGATTTTTGTCTGTTAATGTATCGTCTATGCCTGTAAAAAGTAAATATTAAGCACTACATTCATACAACAAACATTTACAACTGATAAAATGCAAATGTAGACGTCTTACCTATCGGACATTTCTGTAGAATTAATTAATTTATTTTGATAGACGTCAGGAAAAATCTGTGGTATATAACTTGGACTCAGTTCATCATCCGACTTTTTCCCATCAACAAAATGTTCGCTGCATATATAATCCCATGGTTTTGGATTCCAACGTGATCCACCCGAGCTACAACAATTTTGAAAAATATATAAATATTAATATTGTCACCAACATTAATTCATAATCACATGATTGTATACATGTCAATAAACACATTAAAAAAAATTAAAAAACAAACTAAATCATACGAAAAACGTTTGGTTATGTTACATACTTGATTCTTCTGACTGCTGCTATCCATTGCATTCTTTGCTCTACTTTCCAGCTACTGTTTGGAAACGCCTAAAATTTACACTTACTATTTCTACCATTATTCTTACAGTTAACGATACAACAACTTGCATGCCCCATATTAAACAATTTTAACAGTTACTTTAGTATTGATATTGTCCTGAGAAACTGACTAATTTCGCCACCCCGGGCGCTGTCATAGATTCCTCTATCCCCTCCCGCCGCATGCACGAAGCGAATAGTACTGCAAATTATTTTGCACAGTGTTTCGCCGTTTTTTACAAAGTTTTCCTAGAATTTTTTAATACGTGCCAGTGTAGCGAGGAAACACCACAGTAGCAGCATTGCAGCAGCAGCAACTAAAGAAGCAGCAGAGTAATAGCAGATATTACGAGTCAGGCAGCGTAGCTGATTTGGATCCGAGGAGCACCTTTTAATTAGCTTAAACAATTACGGCTGATCACCGTAATTGCACCGCAGGGTAGGTGTACCCCCTTATATTGCGCGACAAAATACGAGCGAAAGTATTTTGTCTATCGCGAGCGTAATTTTTTGTATTCGCGCCGAGCGTTAGTTTTCACGGCAAAAGTTCGAATTCTCTCACTCTCTCTCTCTTTCTCCGTATTATTATTAATAATTGAAAATCCTATTCGCGTGCTTTAGTCTTTCGGCCCGTAAAATACTGTAGTTTATTTGAATTAAACAGTATTAATTTTATTCGCCGTATTACGTCATTTCGTTTCTTAATAGCTTAACAGATCTATAAAGGATTAAGTTTTAATCCGATGTCATCTAGGGGATTAGTCGGATTAAGCATTAGGTCACTCACACCTAAGATAGATCGAGTGTCATAAGTCAAGTGACTTAAGGTGAGTTCAACTCGGTTGGAAAGAAGACACTGGAAAGTATCAAACGTAAAGGCGAATACACGTATAACTATACGTGTTTAACGGAGCGGCGGTTAGCTGTGCATCGTGGGAGCTTATGCGTTAATAAATTCCTATTTTATTAGATAACCATCCCGTTACAGAACGTAAATTTATCTTACAATAAGTGTGAAACCACTGTCCTTCCGGAGGTGGTTGAGCAACCTCTCTTTTGAAAACATTCCATACTAGAGTATATTTACGATACCTTAGGATTGCGAATTTCTGTTCGATGTTACGAAGTCTCATAAGGACCCTTGATTGATCTTTCGTATCTCCCTAACGGACGTAGCTTTCTGCACAAGGTATTCGATAATCGTCAGTTCCAAACTTCGAAGTTATAATTTTCTTTATTGTATGTATATTTCAAGTGGTAGATCTACCTTTTCAAGATTTATAGTTATGTGTTTTCCATCAGGGATTTTTCCTCGCACGAATTTTTTTATGTGACATGGAGCTACGTAGACCTTGGATATAATCTCCGTCAACAAACGAACCATGCTCTCTACCTCCATATTTGTCGTCAAACTAACCCTTTAATTTGGATCTTGATAGATTTTTTAATACTTCCGTGAGTCTATTCCAATCATTTTTTCATCGATTGTACCATTTTTATCTAATATGCCACATACGAGTTTTACCTAATAAGAAGCGTGAGGTGAACGTATAACGGGGTTTTGGCTAACCCGCCGTTACAATCGAGAGGATGGATTAGTTGACAGCTCGGCTTAATAAACAGCTAATGCCACGAGGCTGGTGCGCTGGCACCTGTGTGGCCAAGCCTTTTAACCAGCCACGACATCAAGTAGCCTCGTGGCCCGCGTAGAGCGTCGCAGGTAGCAGTCGCTGAAAAGCGCGAAAAGTAGTGACGAGCGCAGAGAATTCGCCAAGGGTTGGGAGTGAGAGTCGGGCGCAAAGTCAAAGAACGCAGAGAATAAGAAGGACAAGAATAATTTATATAAAGCGTCAAAGAGAAAGCGTACAGAGTAGTAAATCGGTAAAGAGAGAGAGAAACAGGCAAGCAAGCAAGAGAGAGCTAAACGAGTCGGTACTTACAATGAGGCGACAATGGCCAGGCCCTCCGTACAATAAACGTTCGCTCGCTGAACAGCGTTCCCGGACGCCGGTTGCAGTGGTGACGAAGCGTGGGACCACCTAGCGCTAGGTCCTTGCACACACACTCTGTCCTGTCAGAACGCCGCACCACTGCACGCACTCGCGAATAATTTAAGGCAACGCCAGATCGAAAGTCCGAATACGCCAAAAAAAAAGAAGTCAAGAATCGCTAAACCACGGCAACTGCCCAAGCAAAGACCGGATCTTCCACGCGCGCTCAACCGCGTGTCGCCCGCGTTACGTCCGCCAGTCAATTACCGCGGGAGACATCCCCACTCTTTCATCACGCTTTTTCGGCAGCGCGACCATACGCATACACGTATACACGCGAACGCGACTCTCTCTGCTTATAGGCTCGTTATTAGACATAGCGCTCTCTCTCTCTCTGTCTCTCTTACCTTATACTTCGGCGTTGTCGGCTGCTGCAGGCTGCTGTATAATATAATGTGAATCTGAATATAGTATAAGTATAAGAATTATGTATATGCATGTGTAGGAAGAGAGAGACATAACGAATGAATTAAATTCGTTATAAACGTATCATCGATGTACGATGCAAATTTGCTACGCTTTGGTCTGACCTAATAACTAGTATTGTTCTTGAATGTGTAAGTTTGAGATGGATTATTTGAGACGACGAAATTGAACATATTTTTAAATGAAATTTTAGGAGTTTCTTATTTTTTCTGAAGCAATCGCTACTTTACTTGCTTTGGAATTCCTGTTTCACAGATAATTATATGCTGAGACTCTATAACATTTGCATCAATTCTTATAACGAAATGCTTTTCCTGGTATTTAGAATTCAGTCAAGGTAATCGAAGTGTTTTTCGTCGAGGTTACGTTACTAGAAGTAGTACAAACATAAATGCAACGTTTTAAAGCTTAAAATAATGTATTTATGCTCTATTTCAAGATACGAAGCAATTCGAGACGCCCAGACCGATTTTATTAAAATGTCACTGAAGAATACCATGTATCCTCCACCGCGAATACCTTCTTTTACGTTTAAGTCATGATTATGTAGATTAAGTAACCTATGCTATGACGATTTAACCTAAGCCCTATCTTTGAAATCAAATACGAGGTGTGATCAAAAAGTAAGGTGAATTTTGAAATTTAGCGGGCTACGTCCGTTCGATCTTCGACTTTTTTATTTGGTTATGTCGGTACACTCGTCTAGAACATACGTTCCAAATTTTAGCTTTGTAGTATGTTTGGTTTGTTTGTGAGAGGCATCAAGGTTAGAAGTGTTTTGCGTGCTCCACGATTTGCTGCTGTCTAAAAACATGGATCAAAGAGTTTGCATTAAATTTTGTGTGAAAAATGGAATCAAATGTTCCAAAACACTTGAAATGCTGAAAGTGGCATACGGTGAGTCTACTTTAAGCCAAAAAAATATTTACAAGTGGTATAAACTCTTCCAAGAAGGCCGAGAAGACACCGACGACGAACCTCGTTCTGGACGCCCCAGCACATCAACAACTGATGAGAATGTTGAAGAAGTGAAGAAAATAGTGTTGGGAAATCGTCGAATTACCATTAGAGAAATTGCTGATGATATTGGCATCTCATTTGGTTCGTGCCAATAAATTTTGACGAGTGTTTTAGACATGAGACGTGTGTCAGCGAAGTTTGTTCCGAAATTGCTCAATTTCGACCAAAAGAAACGTCGCATGAGCATCGCCCAAGAGCTACTGAATGACGTCAACGATGATCCAGATTTACTCAACAGGGTTATAACAGGTGACGAAACATGGGTATACGGTTATGACGTCGAGACTAAGACTAATCGTCCCAGTGGAGGCATTCTGGATGACCAAGACCAAAAAAAGCACGCCAAGTTCGATCAAATGTAAAGGTTTTGCTTATAATTTTCTTTGACTGCAGGGGCGTGGTGCATCATGAGTTCTTGCCACAGGGTAGAACAGTAAATAAGGAATATTACCTGCAAGTTATGCGCAATTTGCGCGAAGCAATCCGCCAGAAACGTTCAAATTTGTGGAAAAATAAAAATTGGCTTTTGCACCATGATAACGCCCCTGCTCACATATCGTTGCTTGTGCGCGAATTTTTGGCTAAAACCAACACAGTAACGATGCTACAGGCACCGTATACCCCAGATCTGGCCCCATGTGACTTCTTCTTGTTCCCAAAACTGAAGAGGCCCATGAAAGGACGGCGTTTTGCCACGATTGAGGAGATAAAGACGGCATCGAAGGATGAACTAAACAAGATCACAAAAAATGATTTTTTGAAGTGCTTTGAGGATTGGAAAAAGCGTTGGCACAAGTGCATTATATCCGAGGGGGATTACTTTGAAGGAGATAAAATAAAAATTGATTAATAAATAAATATTTTTTCAGAAAAATAAAAATTCACCTTACTTTTTGATCACACCTCGTAGAAGCTAGTTAAAAGAATTATCGCATGAAAGGATAAACCCATAGGTTGGGCTACCTATGGAATTTGAAAGTTAATGATTCTAGGAGATATCGCTAAAAGATTATGGGACATGTTGCTGCTTATTTCATATAAACTTTCTTTAATAAAACAATTATTTTTTATTTATACTGTGGGTATGTTTTCTTAATCATCCAAATGATTTTCTGAAGAAAAGATTAAATATTTCAATTTGTTTACAATAAGCACGTTTTACTTGACATACTCACTTCATTATTAAAATCACATCGAAAAGAATTATTTTTTAAAATTAATCAGAATGGTATGTGAGAAGGTGTCTATACTCGTATATTTAATATTTAAAAGGTGTCAATAAAAATGTTATATTTGTATACTTTATGTAGAATATATTGTAACGGGTTGATAACCGTTTAATTATTTAATCCACGCTATTATTCTAATGGGGAGCGCGAAACTGTCGATGCTCAATACGTGTTCGGGAGAGCACGAAAAAATAGGCCTCAGTCAACCAGTAATAGAAATTAACCTGTAATAGAATGAGTGGAAGCTATGAGGTATAAACGAATCGAAAAACAATTGTTAGTAGTACGAATTGAATCCTTTATTATTATACCTCAGTATCTATAAAAGGTCGGCCCGCGCGTTTGTTTACATCCGCGCTCGCTGATCGGCAACACACTTTGCTGGTACGCACGCCGCTCTTTGTTAGCAGAGCCGTTACATGTACGCATCGAATACCGAAAGTTATTTATCAGTCATGCAATTCCGATCGCGTAATTAAGCTGGCCAGCTTACCTTATTTTTGCAGACGGTTGGAGAAAAACGAAGAGGAGTCGCACTGCACGAAACAGTCTATTATTGTTTTGTTCGCGGGTCGCGGACGCGCGCACGGAGTGGTTTCGCCCTCGATGGCGAAACCTCACACACACACACTGCTTGGCTCTAAGCTGTAGACAGGATGACTCCCTGGAGGCTGCGATCCCGGATCACTGGCTGCTGCTGCTCTGTCGCGTTGTATTCGTCGAGGATGCGTAACTTGGCGGTGATAATAGCGATAGCGGGCGGACACTATGATGGTCTATGCTTCACTGGTTGAAATTCGTTCGCGCGCGTTCCGTCTGCTCGCGTACCGAATTCCTTCGATACCTATTCTGTCCCCCCGGCAGGTGCTGCCCTCACAGGCAGCAATTATGCTAAATGGTCAGCGCTAATTTGACGTTTACCGTCACAGCCCCCTTCCAGTCTGAACCTATAGGGTTCTCGACGATAATTCCATTAGCGCTACCTTTTCCGAGGAGGAGAAGAGGAAGGATAATAAAGGGTTGTAGTACAAGTGATGTTAACTTATAATTTATTGGGCGGCAGGGCGACATGTCGGTGGCCCTGCCCACGGGGGCAGGGCATCATCACCGGGTTGATCACGGTGGTAGCTCCTGGCCCTGGTCGTCCAACGGGGGTCGGCCGCGCGCCTCCCACCCCAGCCTCTCTTGGACCAGGTCGGCGTGTTGTCGCACGCGTGGGCAGCGGTCCGTGCGGGTCACCCCGGGGTAGTGGCATACGTTGCACCCTTCCCAGTGAGCGCGGGAAAGGGTGCCCCGTGGGAGCCCTCGCTCTCTGGGGGTCAGAGGCAATCCGTTTCTACGGTTCGGGGCGGACCACAATGGTCTTTCGACCGTGGAGTCCGCACCCGCGGGGCCTAGAACCACATTAATGTGGATGGGCCCCGTTGCTTGACCTCCCTGGCTCTCGTCCACATTTACCACCAGGTTTACCCCGCACTCTTGCGGGCCCTGGTGCGAATTACTCCCCGACCTGGTTCCCGGAGCCGTTGTCCTGGCTCCGATGATCGGAGACTGGGGGAGGCTGGTGGTATTGCCACTCGCCGGGCCCTCGATGGCCTGGCGGAGGCGCTGCTGTACTTCCCTTAGGGCTGACGCGAACTGGCGACGGCGGGACACCACTTTCTCCCAATGGTCAAGGTCATCCGGGTGGTGTCCCGCGGCTGTGTACGCATCGTATTCGGCGTACACAGCCCGCTGGAGGGCGTTGAGGGTCGTCCAGCCTCGCTCGACCTCCCTCAACCCCTCGACTATTTCCTCCCAGGTCCTTTTGCCAGAGGGTGGTGCCTGGCTCGGGAACCTGGGGGGCCAGGTCGCGTCGCGGGCACCCTCTTCCGTTTGGGTGCCCACTGATGCTGTCGGGATCCTCATGGGGATGGGTCCCTTTGGGGGGTCCGGACGGTGGCGCAGCGTCGTCGCGCGTGATGCCGGGTGTCGTTGTCGGCGTCGTGGAGATTTCCTCGATCGGGAGCTCTTCTATGAGCACGGATGACGAGCTCTCGTGAGCTCGCACCCGTGCTCGCTCCTCTTCCTCCTTCTTCTCGGCGAGCAGGTGGAGTGCGGCATGAACCACCCCCTCGACGGCGGGACCTAAGTCCAAGCCGATGAGGGCGGCTGCCGCTTGCTCGAACTGTTCGAGTGTAATCTGCATCCTGTAAATGTCCAGCGAGTTAGTATTCTGAAATAACTTTGGATATCGAAGGTGGGCGCCTGTTCGGCTGCCCAGGGCCTTCGTCGCCGGAGTCGAAGGTGGGGTCCTTGGCGTCGGTCTCCCAGGTCCTTCGTTCGCCGTGTATCATGCATCCACGGTTGTCGTTTTCGGTGGTCTGCCCCTCTTCCTCTTCACGATGATGGGAGGAGAGGTTCGTGTCGTTTGTCGATGTTGTGTAGTGTGTGTTGTTTGCGCGAACTTACGAGGTCTTCCTCGTGGGCGCTTCGTCGGGTTAGTAGGAGGGATATGTAGCGGAACTCGGCTGGGGGGGTTACGGCGAGTACGGCGAGGTGAGTTCGGAATTGTCGCGTCGTCATTTCGGAGTGTGTTATCTGAAGTGTTGGCGCTCCAGTTTCCGTATACCGATGTATCGCTCGCGTTAGGCGGGACGTTCATCGCCTCGGTTCCCTCGGCGGTAGCGGTCTCGTCGTCGTCTCGTGTTCGGATCCCATTTTCCGGTATATCGTCATCTCGTCCATAATAGGGTTTAAGTTCCTTCGCATGGATTAGCTCCGTGACCTCCTCCTGTTGGTTGGCGAGGCGATATGAGTTGGCGCCGAGTACCTTCGTGACGATAAAGGGGCCGATGAATTTGGGTGCTAGTTTCGCGGAAATGCCCTGCGCAGCGCAGGACAGTACGCGATTCTTTTTCCACACCCAATCACCTTCTTTAAACCTGTGGTCCCTGTGTTTGGCGTTGTAGTACTTAGACTGCCTCAGGGACTCATCCGAGGCGCTCTCGTGAGCTTGCTGAATGGTGGAACGGCTATTCTGCATGTGCTCGTTCCATTGCCCGATTCGAAGCAAACTCTCTTCTTGCTCGGCGAGCTCGTCCATCCGTTTCCGGAGAGTATTCGGGGCTCCCGGTTGTCTGCCGTAATTGAGCATGGCCGGACTAACCCCGGTGGAACTATGGACGGCCGTATTCAACGCGAACATGAGTTCGGGTAGCGCTCGGTCCCATTCCCTATGATTCCCCTGCAGATACGACGTTATCATCGTCTTCAAGGTACGGTTAACCCTTTCCGTAGGGTTAGCCTGCGGGGTATAGGTTGGGGTGAAGGTCCGTTTTATCCCCTGATCTCTCAGGTACCCATCCACCAACTGATTACGGAACTCGGTGCCGTTGTCGGACAAGAAGATCTTCGGCGTGCTGAAACGTAGGATTATTCGTTCCCTAAGTTCCTTCACGATCGTCTTGCCGTTAGCACTACGTATAGGTATACATTCGATCCATCGTGTGAATACGTCGATGAATACCAGGACGTATTCGTGCCCTCGTGGGTTCTTCGGAAAGGGTCCGGCGATGTCGCCCGCGACCACTTGCCAAGGCATAGACCATGTTCGGTCCTGCATGAGCCCTCGCGGTGGCCGCTGCTCGACCTTGCACTGTTGGCAGATCTGGCACTTTTGGACGTATCCCTTCACATCCGTGTACATTCCCGGCCAGTAATAGGACTGGGCGACACGGGCGAAGGTCTTCTCGCGTCCTAAGTGTCCTGCTGTCTCTAGGTCGTGATTTTCGAACAGCACCGCTTTGCGTTTTTCCGGGGGCACGACGATCTTCCATTCGTCGCCATATCGGTCTCCTCCTTGATGATCGTGGTTCGGCTTTTGGTGATACATCACCCGGCCGACAACCTTCCAATTCGGGTATTGTTCTGGACGGCTCTCGACGCGTCGGAATTGATCTGTGTACCAGGCGCTGTCCCTTGGCTTCGGCTGGTTCATTGAGCCAACCTCTGCCCTCGTGGGCTCGAAAGCGCGTGATAAGGCGTCGGGCAATACATTGTCTGCTCCCTTTCGATATTCGATCTCGAAAGTATGGTCTTGAAGTTGTAAGGCCCATCGGGCGAGACGTCCAATTGGATTCTTCAGGTTGTATAGCCATTTCAGGCTATTGTGGTCAGTTACCACCCTGAACGGGTATGCTTCTATGTATGGGCGAAATTTTTGGATGGCCCACACGACCGCCAAGCACTCGCGCTCCGTAGCTGAGTAGTTTTGCTCAGCCGGATTAAGGACTCTGCTCGCGTACTCTATGATTCGGTCGCCGTCTCCCGTTTTTTGTATCAGGACGGCCCCGATTCCGGTAGCGCTGGCATCTGTCTCCAGCACGTACTGCCCATCGGGTTCTGGCAATCCCATGCATGGTGCGGACATCATGAGTGCCTTAATTTTGGCGAAAGCTTGTTCCTGTTCCTCTCCCCACACATATTCGCTCTTTTTTCCTGTTAACCTCGTTAACGGTTGAGCGTGCGTGGCGAAGTCGGTCAAGAATCTGCGGTACCACGAAGCTACCCCCAGGAAGGTGCGCAGCTGTCGCACGTTTCCTGGCCTTGGGTACTCCATGATAGAGCGCACCCTTTCAGGATCTGGCCTGATCCCCTCGCGGTTGATCAGCAGGCCAAGGTATTTGGCTTCAGACTTGCAGAAGACGCTTTTCTCTCGATTGATCGAGAGGCCAGCTTCGCACACCCTGTCCAATACGGTTTTTAAATGCCGTAGGTGATCCTCGAAACTGGACGATACCACTATGATATCGTCCAAATAGGCGAAGGCGAATTCGCCTAGTTCGGGACCGATCACACTATCGATCAACCGCTGGAAGGTGGCACCGGCGTACGAGAGATCGAACGGCATTCGTACGAACTGGTAATGTCCCAGTCCGGGTACGGTAAAGGCCGTAATCGGCCGAGATTCGATCTTGAGTGGGATCTGGTGATACGCGCTACTGAGGTCGAGCGTAGATATATAGCGCGCATTTCGCAAACGCCTTAGTATATCTTGCATAAACGGCAAGGGATACGCATTCGGCTCGGTGATTTTATTGACCTTTCGGAAGTCAATACAAAATCTGTATGAGCCGTCCTTCTTGCGTATCATGACCACTGGGCTCGACCAGCCACTGTCGGCTGGTTCGATTACCCCTTGGGTCAACATTTCCCTTACCAGTCTATGCATTTCTTGCTCGACCTTGTGCGATACTGGGTAGTAACGCTGTTTAATTGGCTTCGTATCACCGACCCGAATCTCGTGCTCGATGCCTGCCGCACACCCCAAGCCCGTCGGGGCTCGGGATAGGGCCTCGTCGATGGTCTTCTGCAGCATGGTCTGTTGTGTAGCCGTAACCTCGGCTAGTCCGATTGTGGCTAATCTCGGACTAGCCTCCAAACTAGCTACTTCCAGCTCCATTTTGGTCTGCGATCCCTTGAACAGCAACGTGTTATCGTCTGGATCGAGTACCGCTCTGAACAACCTGATGAAGTTCACTCCTAAAATACATTCTTCGACGAGGGTAGGGAGGATGGCTACTCTCGTCGGCATCGTCAATCCTCCCACGGTGAAAGGTAGCATGGCGTGACCGACGATCGATAACTTACGACCGTCTGGTAACCCTGCTGTTCCTGCGTGGGTAGTATCTAATCTGACGCCCAGCACAGACGCTATTTGTAGAGCGTTACTTCCCATGGCTGTGGTGGAAGCTCCCGGATCATAGAGGGCCCGTATTTGGAATTCCCCTATTTTTACCGGTAGCCACCAACGCGTCTCCTGTTCCGGTGAATATCGGGAAACAGTTTCGACAGCTCCACAGCTTTGCTCCTTGTTCATTATAGCGCTAGCCATTGTGCTGTTGCGTGGTTGAGTGACGTCAATTGTCGTCCGAGCTTCCTTGGTTCGGACGGTCGGAGTTTTCTTGGGGCTTCGCTTCGACGACTTGTGTGCCTTTACCCGTGCCCTCGAAGGCGTGTGCGATCCTTTCGTCACCGCCTCGGTTGGTCTAGGGTTCCTGACTTTATTAACGTCGTTACTCCCATTCTCCATGCGTACTCTACTGCCACGCTTATCCTTGGCGTCAGCAAGGGAATTCTCGTCCTCGGCGCCCAACACGCTCGCTACTAGCGGCGTGGGCTGTGTTGGCGGAGGCCGCGAGATCTCTTCGACGGGGTTCGGGTTACTGGATGAAGGAGTGGGATCAACCCCACCTATCCACTCCTTTGCTCGTTTCCCTTATTACATTGGGGACAGAACCTCCTATAGTAACCCAGAAGGCCACACTCGGCACATTTGATCGGCCCAGAGAACTCTCTTCCTCGTTTACGGGGAGTCTCCGGCCTTTTACTTCGATCCTCGGAAGTCGAGCTTTTGTCGGCGCGGTTATTCTTCATTTCCGCCGATATTTCCTTAGGGACAACAGCATTTGGTTGAACACGTCAATGGGTGGAACCTTCTTCTCACCGTCGACGGATTCCAGACTCGGGTTAGGTGCTGCCCCCGGGGGCGTCGGTGTGTAGACGACCTGGTGCGTTACCTTTTCGAGTACCTTTTCCATGCGTTCCAATCTATCGCTGACTTCCGGTTTATCACCGGACATGGAAGCCACTTTCCCTTTACGACCCTTGCTCGCGTCGGTGCGGGGATGATATGCCATCTCAGGATACAGAGTCGACTGAGGGTCTGGCATCGTCCGCTCCATCCTCCGCTGATGCAAGTTGTGCTGGGCCGTCATGGCCAGGACGTTTAGGGTTCGTACGGAATCGACTTCTGATCTCCGTATTTGGCTTTGGATTTCCGGCAGGAGGTTGGTATGTAACAGGTCCAGCTGGCTCTCGTGCGTCATTCTGGGGTTTAGCCGGCTCATTAGGCCTATCAGGTTCGCGATATATACGTTCGCGGGTTCGTCTGGGCCCTGATAACGGCCTTGGACCTCTTTGGTTAGACGCTGCTGCTGTTGCCTGCTAGTTCCAAACCATGCTCTGGCGTCTGCCTCGAAATCCGCGTAGGAGAACCATTCATTCCGCATCGCCTCAAACCAGACGAGGGCAGGACCGGCGAGTAGCTCGGAGACAGCTGTGAGCATGTCGTCTTCCGTAAGTCCAGCGCTGCTCCTCGAGTTGTCTAACCTTGTTAAGAAGGTGTCGATGCTCGCGTTGCCTTCTCCGGAGAACCTGAGCTTCCATCCCCTGACGATGCGGCCGACGTCCCTTGTTGTCGATAACGGGTTTGACGTCTGTTGGGATGACCACATGCTCGGCGGGTGGTTGTTCACTTCAGCATTAACTCCACCGAGTTGATGCTGTCCACCCTCTCCGAAAGGGGGCGTTCGGCGGGGGGTCCTGCCGGGGCCCCCCGTGGGCCTCAGTCCGGGTCCGGCTGGAGTGCTCTGGGGTAGCCTTGCGTCGTAGTGGCATGTGAACGTGTCCTGGAATGCGACGCTCCTACGCGTGTTTTCGGGTTGTGGTTCCTCATTGGAACTGTTCGACTCGTCTTGTCGCATAATTTTGTTTACGGCATTCTCCAGTTCCGTAATCCTGGTTGCTAGGTTGTCCATGTGTTCCTGCACCCTGATGTTGGTCTGGACGATTTCTTGCATTATTTGGGTTAGGTCAGACGCGTTCGAGTTCCTTGCGACTTGTACTTCCCATTTCTTCTCATGTTCCCTGGACCGGACGATGAGGTCTTGTATCATCACTGCGAATGCTGGCGGGAGTTTAAACTGGTATCCTTCGTCGGTTGTTATAGTAATTTCCTTCTTACTATTTGATTTTTCTCCGCTGTCCAGGGCATTCGCGATGTTTATCGCGGTTTTTTGAACTCGCGATATTACGTCCGCACTCTGTAGTAGTTGGGCTAGCGGGTGTTCTCCTTCCTGCTCGGATGCTGTGTGTTCCTGGCATAGGGACGCAATTAGCTCCGAGCGTAGGGCGGCTCTTTTGGCTGGACTGCTGTTTTGGTGTTCGACTTCCGCAAAAACTGCTGCGGAATAGTCGCCGAGTAGCCAGTTGTGCAGTCGTGCAGCTCTCGAGAGCTTGCTCCCGCTAGTCTTGAGCTCCAGCTGGTCGAGGTATTCTTCTATTTCCTCTTCCTGGAGCGTCCATACCCAATTTTCTACTTCGGTCTGAGTGCGGTCCATGATTTGCTGTTAGGTTACTTGCGGTTGACTTTTATGTAAATTTACAGGTATGTTACGCGCGTGCGAGTGTTATATTAAAATTCGTGCGCCGAATTGAAAAATAAAAAAAATTTTATTTGTCAGCACTGGGCTTGATCAAGGGCGCTTTACGGATTAATTGCCGAAAGATTCTTCGCTCGTTAGTACGCAATATAATTATCCTACCTATCAGACGCACTAACTGTTTGTTAGTACGGCTGTGTGAGTTAGTATTTAAAATATTGTCACGAGCGTTGCGCGTAATCACCAACAATCGCTTTTAATAATATTAAAAAAAAACTTTTACGTTACGACAATGTCAAATAAAATTATTCAATTAAATTAATTTCGTTTGAAAATTGCCGGTGTTAGTTTTCCCCGGGCCAACGGGTATAATATTATTTACGACAACTTTCAAAATTCGTTGGTGTTTACGCTTGAGAATCTTTCGGTCGCACTCGCACGCGTTCACAGTCAATGTTTACAATTTTTCGCCGCGGCGGGCCTTCGCAAGCTAGCTAACGGGCTTTGTTTACTATTGTGGCTTTCGGTGTCGAGTGCGCACAACAACACTTGACTGCCACCTGAGCTACTGGTTGACCGAGCGCAAGGTTAATATTAAGAACCGGTGTTTTGCACTATCAGAAACGTTGGGCCCCACGTTGGGCGCCATGTAACGGGTTGATAACCGTTTAATTATTTAATCCACGCTATTATTCTAATGGGGAGCGCGAAACTGTCGATGCTCAATACGTGTTCGGGAGAGCACGAGAAAATAGGCCTCAGTCAACCAGTAATAGAAATTAACCTGTTATAGAATGAGTGGAAGCTATGAGGTATAAACGAATCGAAAAACAATTGTTAGTAGTACGAATTGAATCCTTTATTATTATACCTCAGTATCTATAAAAGGTCGGCCCGCGCGTTTGTTTACATCCGCGCTCGCTGATCGGCAACACACTTTGCTGGTACGCACGCCGCTCTTTGTTAGCAGAGCCGTTACATGTACGCATCGAATACCGAAAGTTATTTATGAGTCATGCAATTCCGATCGCGTAATTAAGCTGGCCAGCTTACCTTATTTTTGCAGACGGTTGGAGAAAAACGAAGAGGAGTCTCACTGCACGAAACAGTCTATTATTGTTTTGTTCGCGGGTCGCGGGCGCGCGCACGGAGTGGTTTCGCCCTCGATGGCGAAACCTCACACACACACACTGCTTGGCTCTAAGCTGTAGACAGGATGACTCCCTGGAGGCTGCGATCCCGGATCACTGGCTGCTGCTGCTCTGTCGCGTTGTATTCATCGAGGATGCGTAACTTGGCGGTGATAATAGCGATAGCGGGCGGACACTATGATGGTCTATGCTTCACTGGTTCAAATTCGTTCGCGCGCGTTCCGTCTGCTCGCGTGCCGAATTCCTTCGTTACCTATTCTGTCCCCCCGGCAGGTGCTGCCCTCACAGGCAGCAATTATGCTAAATGGTCAGCGCTAATTTGACGTTTACCGTCACAATATATATAATTTATTTACACTGTAAAGTATGAATATGTATATTCATTTTCCTTATTGACGAAATTTCTATTAGTTTTTTAATCTTGTATAGGGATAAGAAATTATCTTGAGAGAAACAATATATTTTAATCATTTTCTTTGTTATTTCTACGGTATATGAACTTTAATATAAAAATAATTATGGAATCATAAATCATTTCTGATTGAGTTTTGACGAGCAAGCATCCATGTAGTAACAGCAAGTACATTTTTATAGGCACATGGTGGGTTTGATGGATATTTGGCGTGGTGGTTACTGCGTGAAGAAAAAGTTTGGTTTGATAGTTTCTTAAGTGAAGGACAATCCAAATCCTCAACGTTGATTACTGATCTTTAAAAATAAAATAATATTATTATATAGATTACACTTTATAATTACATGTCTGTGAGAAAGAAAGAACATACTTTGCATTGATCAGCAAAGATCTTGATCAATATGCTTCCTCGAGATCTTTGACAAAAATAGTATCTCCAAAGAGAGTTTTTGTCATTATTTTTCAAACTAGTCATAAGGTAAATCGCCAGATTTCCATGGAATGCTATGAAAGTCCTTATTCAACCAACGGATTTTTGGATTGAATATATGTTCAATAATCACCTCCACAGATAAGGTGAGTGATTTGAAAAGGAAGACTGAAAGAGTTGCATCTTATCCTGTGGAAACAATAACAATTTTTTTTAATATCAAATCTTTCATGGATATTTTGAAGCCTTGTACGTATATGACAAACTCCATCTCGACTGCTTTAAGAACACTTAAATGAGCATATTTTACACATGGCTTGGATTCATTCACCCCTTTCCCTTTCCTCCGTCATACTGTTTGCAATCAATTAAAGTCAACTAGTGTTCGATAAAATGTGATATATAGGAGATACTGGATTTGATAAGTTGCTCGATTGCATCAGTGTGAACTATAATGAAAAAAATATCATTTACGCGACGTTACAAGTTCATTTCATGGTTTAGTAATTCAAGGATACTGCATTAGTACTTTTACATGTACGTATATTGTTTTGTGAAAGCTGGTGATGTTACCGTTGAAGACATCAAAAGGTGGTTGAAAATGGGTTCGTTGGCATTGCAGAAAGCCGATAAGCTTATCTAAATGTCAAACTTAACCGTAGCTAGCAAACGAAAATTGCAGACATCTATGCATCTATATACAATGATTATAAAATTTGACTTCTAGCGTAGTCTGGAACTATTCAGATTATTAATGGTTCAAGTAAAACCGTAAATGTAGCCTAAGATGCAGCAGTTTATTGAAGTGATATCCACTGTGCTTTTAAACATCGAATTAAGACTGATAATTACCAATCTGAAGCATTTAGATTTGACTATGTTTTTGAGATATACCAAGCGACTGTTTACTGCTGAAATCGACAAATTGACAAGAGACATATTTCTATAAAAATAAATGTTGTTTTAGATGCCGAATATGCAATTACAAAGAATGATGAGGAAATACTCCATGTAAAATATTTTAATACTAAAATTATGTCGATATATATCATTGAGAACATAAACGAATGGTATATTGAGAATGTAATAAAGTCTATCAGCACTAGTATGGAAGAATTCCAAGAGCAAGGTTCAGGATGACATTTTGCGTTATACTAAATTTCACCGTTAATATCCATAAATACAATCCTAGGAGGGCTAGTTTTTACGTTGAGTTGCTTGAACCTATAAAAAGAAAGAAAGCATGTGTAAATGTGCACAGCAAAGTTGATGAGGTTTCAAATGGGTGATCCTCTCAACATTACATTCGGTTGCTATAAAAATCATGTCACCGCATATACTATGCATCAACCTAAGAATAATTTTGAGAGTCTCACATTTTCCATGAATTTCAGATAAGTCATTATATTTAAAAAAGTAAACAATGTTTTGCTAAATGTGTATTTTCTATATTTGAAAGATGGTATCTACGAAGTTTCGCCATGACGTTTGACTAATGAGAAGAAGGCAAAGGATCTTTTTTTTGCAAAGAATTATTAAGTTGATGTGAATGCTGATGAGATTGAAGACCAAGTGCATCACCGTATATTCTTACAAAGTACACTGTACGGATAAAAGACTTATCTCGACTGATCTATCGACAGTTGTTATGTAGAAGATGTAAATCACACGTATTTGTGACCATTGCCTGTATTATTTTCTATTTGTCGAAACATTGAAAATACACAAGATTGATTGTAAAAATGTAAATATGTGTTAAATTGTGCTTCCCAATGAAAAAAACAAATTTTTAGAATTTGACAATTGGAAAAGTGAGTGTTTTGTACTGTATGTTATATATGGTGATTTTGAGACTCCATTGAAACTAGTGTCTAATGATGAATACATCTATCAATATATATAGTGTTGGTTTTTACGTAAAATATAGCTATGACAACTCTACATCATATTACCTAAGCTACAGACAAAAAACTATCGGCGATGTTGGTTCAGCCAAGTGGTTCGTATATAATCTTTATCATTTAGCTATGTACCTAAATGAGTTATACAAAAATCCAAATCCTGTGACTTTAACCTTTCTCGAGACATTTATGTTTCTTCATGGTACGATATGCCACACATGTAAAAAGCCTTTCGATAATAAGAAGAATACAAAAGTTCACGATCATTGTCACTTTATCAAGAATCGAGAATTATGCCCGTATGTTTTCATAATCTCAACGCATACGATGCACACCTTTTCATTAACCTTTTAGCTGTGGGAGTGGTCGCTTTATAGACCACTCTACAGACACAGAATATTTGAAGTTCTGAGAACAAATTTAATGTTCTGAATATGTAATAAGTAGTTTAAAATTTTCTCAAAATATTCTTGACCTTAAAATACTGATTCTCAAGGTCTCAATCTATTCATTAGATATTAATTTTTATTAATAAAAGTAGTTTTATCCTCTAAAATTATCCTATAATTATGTATCATAAATTAATGAAACTTATCGAGACATGTCTTCCACATAAGCAAATTTTTTAAAGAAGTCTTTCCGATTATGATATCAACTATGATATAGTATAACACTTATGCGGAACAAGTTTGGACAACGTTCTATACCGCTGATCTGAGCAACTATTTGGATGTCAAGACTGATGTTCTCTTATTGACTAAAGTCTTTGAATACATTGGAAGCAAATATTGAATCGCGTATCGTTTAGATCTGTCTCACCATTATACAAAATCTGAATTAAGTTGGGATGCTATATTAAAATGTACGCACAGGCATAAGATTGGAACTCGTGACAGATATCGATATATTCGCTTTCGACGTGTATAATTTCGTCAACACTCCATACATGGGGGCTAGTTATAATCGGCAAAAAGAGGACAAATACCTTATGTATTACGACATAAATAATACATTCGGGTGGAGTATGACTGAACCGCTTAAAAACCGCTTTAAAAAGATGGTTTCGAATTGTACGACATTGATTTAAACCTTTCTTTCGGTGTTCCTGATGGATACATATTTGGCGGTCTTAGGTTCCATTCACCCTTATCAGATGACGTCGATCATCCGCGAACAACAGAAAATTTTCTCATTGAATATATAATTCCGCATAATGATCCGAACACTAAATGTATGAAGCAGGTATTACCGGCCGTTGAGCCTCACTGACGAGCACAGTCGATAACACCGTGATGAAAAGCTTCTGCCTTATTCCCACTTGTGAACTTGGCTAAGCTCATACACGTATAACTTTTTCGATCTCTCGTTACGTTCCACAGTTCAACCAACCAAATCGAATAGCTACACGTATTCGAAGTAGATTTACATTACCCACAAGAAATTCACGACGTATCTAATGATCTACCATTTTACCCGGAGCACAAATCTACTTTAGAGTCAAAATAGATCAAACTCATGACGACTCTTAAAGATAAAGAATGTTAAGTGATACATTATAGAGCGTTAAAACAAGTAATGAAGCATGATTAGAAATTAGGTCAAGAGGGGATGAGAAAGAGAGCGCGAGCCGGAGACCGCGATTAGGCCGTGGCCGGCAGGAGTAGTATTCGTTATATCTTTTTGAAGAGTAAGCACCCATTGTTTTTCCGATACATTGGAATACACTGATATAGCGCAAATTATTAGTGCACTGATCGAGTGATACAGAAGAAGGTGAGAAACTAGATCAGCTGGTACGCTAAGTAATGGATGCTCCGCGCAGTGTATCAAATCTAAATCTACGTAGAAGAGTGAAGAATCTTGACACCGCCACTTTAGAGATCCAGCTCATTATCAGAAAAGGTAAAGTTTTCTTTTTCTCTCTCACGCATTCTTTTCTCTCTTGTCGTGGCAGGGATCGTATCACGTATATTTGAGAATCAATAAAATATAGGTAGCAAGGTTTTACTCGCCGACTTCCTGTATCTTCTTTTATTAAAATTAGTGGCTCGCCATTTTAGTCTGAGTGAACATAAGAAAGACAGTCAACGTGATCGCTCGCCAGGCAGTTCGCGTCTGACTTATTTAATTAAGTGATTACGGTATTAAGGGTAAATTGTTTATATGTAAATTATATATTAGTTTGATATCTTATTTATTAACTAGTAAGACGTAAAATATTCGTAGATTGTCTTTGCTTGCTGATTAAAATAGAATTCATAGTTTGACGTCAATTTTATGATGCATTCATTTCTTGACTTTTCTCCTCTTTCCTTTCTTTCTTTATTTTCCTGAGAGCAAGTGTGCCTCTCTTACTTACTCTTTCTAAAATCTGGTGGCAAAGTACTTTTATTACATTTGTTTTCATTTTTGCTATTTCTGCTTTATTTATTTAAACCAAGTCACTGAAATTACTTTTTAAATATGCTGATAGCGTCTGTAGCAGCTTTAACTTCCAATTGAATGGTGCGTTGTACAATTTTGAAATTAATAGCATCGTCAGAATTTCATGGCAGACCAATGTTTTCCAATTTTTATTTTGCAGATCGAAATGACCTGGCGTAAGCTGAATGAATAACAGTAATATTCTCAATATATACATACACACACATACACACACGCACACACACACGTGCAGGAAAACTGCCGGAAAGAGTAATACATGCTAGATTGGAGGCAGCCATAGCTGAAGCGGGGGACCTCTCTGGAAACCAGTTCGGCTTCAGAAAAGGCCGCTCAACCTTAGGCGCTATTGGTCGAGTTGTGGACCTGGCCAAAGATGCCATTAGCGGAGGACGGAACACAAGACGCATGTGCGCTGTGATCGCATTAGACATCCGAAATGCGTTCAACTCGGCAAGATAGGACATCATTATGACAGCCCTGGAAGGAATGAAGGTGCCGCTGTATTTGCGTAGAGCCCTATCGAGCTACATATCGAACTCTGCACTATGACACCGACGATGGCACACACTCATACAACATCACGGGAGGAGTGCCGCAGGGATCGGTGCTTGGCCCCTTGCTATGGAATGTCCTGTACGATGGACTGGTGAGACAGCAGTTCCCAGGGGGAGTAGAGATAGTAGCATTCGCCGATGACGTGGCATTAGTAATCACTGCCAAGTGTATTGAAGAGACAGAGTACCTGGGAGACATCTCAATCGAGGTGGTTGCTCGATGGCTAAGAGAACACGGGTTGAGTTTGGCGGCGGAAAAGACGGAGGCGGTGCTCATCTCCCGCACGAAAGCCCGAACGTACGCCACCTTCACGGTGGAAAATAAACGAGTGCAGACGGTGAACACGGTGAAGTACCTTGGAGTCATCTTAGATGCGCGACTATCCTTCAAGGACCACCTATCAAAAACAGGTGTCAAAGCCGCAAACGTTGCTAGGGCGTTAGCAGGTATTATGCCAAACGTTGGGGGGCCAAAGCAACCGCGCAGAACCCTTCTATCGTCGGTGGTAAGCTCGGTAATCCTCTACGGAGCTCCTATATGGGCGGATGCATTAAGGAATAATGCAAGCTACGGAGGGCCGTGTCGAAGAGCCTGCAGAATAGCAGTGCTACGAGTTGCCCGTGCATACCGAACGGTATCGGACATAGCAGTCTCGGTAATCGCCGGGATAGCGTCTATCGACCTATTAGCATGCGACAGAGCAGAAAAATACCGTGAAGGAGGGCGAACCGAGGAGAATCATGCTGATAGACATGTCCAAAGCAAAAGATGGACGCAAAATCTAATGCGAGAATGGCAGAGAAGATGGGACAATGCAATAAAAGATCGCTGGACTCATCGCATTATCCCGGACATTGACAAGTGGACAGGCAGGAGCCACGGACACCTCACTTACCAACTGACACAGGTGCTCACCGGTCATGGCTGCTTCCGCAGTTATTTCCACCGCATCAGTATCTATACGAGTGCCGAATGCCCAGCCTGTCCAGGCATGAACGAGGACGTAGAACATGTCTTATTTGTGTGTCCCCGCTTCGCTGAAGAGTGGATGCATTTCCACACGGAGAGGAATGACCCAATAAGTCCCGAAGGGCTCGGAACTTGCCTGCTTGGCTCGCCAGAAGGATGGGAAACGGTAGTGACCTTCGTCACATCAGTGGTAAACCGGCTGACTGACACAAGAAAAGATGAAGAGAGAAGATGCGACAGGTCTATCATGCATAGATAGAACGAAGTGCCAGACTATGGGACTAGAAAGCGCTCCTAAACTGCCACAGAGTAGTTGGTAGAGCGCAGGTACCCCATCCGATGCAGAGGAATCACCTGTGTCCATAGGATAACAAGGCGCCAGCCTATCCTAAGTGCTCCCCTGCCTTTGCGGGAGAGCAAGGGACACTGGGTCGAGCTCAGACTCCCTCACCCGATACAGAGGAACATAGGTCTCGAGGTAGAGTCTGTCTAGAGGATAACCGGACGATGCCGATAGAAGAAGAAGACCGGACGATGCCGAAAGAAGTAGACGAAATTAACGATGCCGAAAGAAGTAGACGAAATTAACGACGCCAAAAGAAGATGACGAGGCTGCTCTAGCCGAAGACGATGAAGACAGAAGAAATTGACAAATACGACGAATAACTATGGAGACAAGGCTGACACAGCAGAAGCCCCCCCGCGAAGTAATGCCTAGCGGCAGTTTCCACGGGGGATACAGGCTGGACACAGAGAGATGGGAGTTTAGTGGGTATACCATGCTTAGGAGACTTCCACACAGGACGAGCCTGACGGTCGCTATCGTGCATAAAGCATTCTCCAACTCTCTTACAAAAAAAAAATAAAAAAAAAACACACACGTGCACAAACACACACACTCACACACACACATATATATACACACATTCACCCTTGCGTAATTTTTGAATTATCGAATGAATTTCGTTTATATGACTACTGTTACCGGCTGATTGTTCAGCTACAAGTAATTGAAGACAATCAACCAGATCATTTAGATCATCCCACTACACACATTCTATAATAATATTGTTTCATACAATTTTGTAACTAGGTAAAGATGCACCAATTTTCAACTTTTTTTCTCCTGTGTTAGGTGTTTTAGTCATATTATGTAATGTACCAATAATATTACTAAAGTTGTGACTTTTATGAGCTTTTAAAGGCTCATCTGTAGTCATTCTTTTACTATGTACGCTAGATTTTTCGAAAATTTTTCAATATTATTCAGATTCTCTTGATTTATTAGACTTGTATTAGGCTGCTTTGAGTAACTTCATTAAACTATATAACGTAGTTTGGGTTTTTGCTCGGAAAAATCAATTTCGCGACCTTCTCGTCATATTGAAGAGGAAAAACACTATCCATTTTCGTCGATTGATCCAACTTTAATCTTTCGCCTTCTTTCGAGGATACTTGCATGTTATTTAGTCATTGATGGTCTTGAGTAGCTTTAGGTGTCATCCTATTAGTCCTTCATGAGATAACTGTTTCATCTTTATTTGTTAGTATTGTTGGCAATTTCACACGTATTGCGCCACATCTTCATAGATGGCTATTTTCTGCTTGTCTGTCTAAAGCTATTTGACATTCTGATTCGTAACCGCCATAACTCGAAACTTTCGATATCAGGACGTCATACCTAAGTATCTACGTAATTGATTGATATTTTTCGGGGCTAGATATTCAAGGATTGAACGAACTCTCTATGGGTCAAGCCAATCTTGTTAACTTTGTTTAAAATAACCTTAAGCCACCTGATGTGCTCTTGAAAAGTTTTGGTAGCAATTATCAGATCGTCTATGGATGCAAAAGCATATGATTCCATTTTGGGTATGATAAGCTTGTCAGCTAACATCTGAAATGTTACTAGGCCATCTATTAAACCATATGACATTCGAACAAATTCTAAAAGGCAAAGTCCTGGAATAGTGAAAGCTGTTATGGGTATCGATTTCTCCATAAGACGGATTTGTAGAAATGCACCCGAACAGTTAATCGCGCTTATATATTTGGCGCACTGAAATTTTCGCAATACCATGTAACAGTCCTATCTATGAGCTCTTCTCTTATTTTCACTGGATTACTGCAACCCGCTAAACTCGTGAATGTACTTACATCAATTAGTACATTAAACAGCGCCACATCACATATTATATGATTGTATTAGTGCTAGAGTCAAATTTCATGACTATATAAGGAGCGTGGCGTCACTCTACTTATAGATAGGTAACGATCTTATACTATGTTACCAATTCTTTAAAGGTGGGCAAGTGAAGCGCACTCGCTCATACGAGGGGGGTCAATACGTCTTTACAAAACGAAGGAAAAAAAAGTTTTGCGTATATAATTTTTTTTTATTTTTCAACATAATCTCTTTGAAGGTCGATACATTTTATTAAACGGCCTTTCAGTTTTCTTAAGCCATCAGAAAAATATGTTTTCTGAAAACCATCAAAATAGGCATTTGTTTCGGCGATGACTTCTTCATTCGACGTGAATCGTTGTCCGGCAAGCCATTTTTTGAGGTTCCGAAATAAGAAAAAGTCACTGGGAGCCAAATTAGGCAAATATGGTAGATGGTCAATTAATTCGAACTTTAAACCGTTAATTATTGCCGTCGAAACTGCACACATGTGAACTCGAGCATTGTCTTGAATAAAGAGGCATTTTTTTTTGTTCAAGTGAGGACGTTTTTCTCTGATTTTTTCTTTCAGCTAACCTAATAATGACGCATAATAGTGTATAGTGATCGTCTGGCCCGTTTCCAAGTAGTTGATGTAGATAATTCCATACGCATCCCAGAAAACTGTGGCCATGATCTTGCCAGCTGACTTTACTGTCTTTGCCTTCTTTGGGGCTGATTCTCCTGCGATAATCCATTGTTTGGACTGTTCTTTGGTTTCAGGAGTATAGTGGTGTACCCATGTTTCGTCTACAGTTATGAGTCGATGCCAAAAGCAACCGAACAAGATCGGACAACGAATTCGCTTAAAGCGGCTCGAGGCAAGACGCAATGCCGAACAAAATGACAGAGTGCGTAAGTCGGGCGAAAAACTAAAGTGACAAATGCAGTTAGCAAGCAATATGAGAGAGAGAGCCTAAGAGAGAGAGAGAATCAAGTAGGTACTTACAGTAGTTGTCGTCGGTTATTAGAACGGCAGCAACGCACGAACAGTAGATCGCGACCACGCTTAATCCTGTCCTACACTCACGCGGGCGTTCTCGCTTCCTAGCCTTATAGCTGACGGAATTCCTGTCAACATCAGCTATGCGCCTTCGCTTATCGATGGCGATCTTTGGACTCGTATAATCGCCACTGCGTACTCGCTTACTCCTTCGAGATCTCTCGTAACGCAAAAGAAAAGATGTTACTGTCAAACTATGCTAGCGTCCGTACTTGTTTCGGCTCACATGCCAACTGACTCATTGCGCGCTCTCCTTCTCTCTTCCCTTCGCGATCGCGGTCTCTCCGCGACATCCGCGCTAGGGACTATCGATAGTATAGATCGTAGGACTCGACTCTTACCTTGTTCGCTGACATTTCAACTGCGCTACAAATTACAAATTATTATAATGCATGATAAAGTATAAATATGATTAATAAACAAACTGGCTGCAGGGAGAGAGAGACATAACGAGAATGCGACTCGTTATAATACTCATTTTCATTCATTTTACCAATACATAACAGCATATTATCAAACTAACTTCGAGTCAAGTCGATCACAAATAAATGGTCATCATTTTTCATATTCCACGTAATTTTAAAAAGGGATTCTGATACATGTTTATAAGAACAGTGATAACAAAAATTAAATAAAACATTTGATTTATAATAGCAGGGATATTTGTAGTTCATGTTATTCAATTACTAGTATTTTTAAATAAACAATGACCATATATGTTATGATGTGGACGCATCAATTTGCTTCATCGCTTTTTTATAGAAAGGGTTAAGTTAATAAGCTAAACAAATTATCTACACTTTAGCGAGTCTGGAAATATAAAGCAATAACTTTATATTAAATTATCGAACAACAATAGTAGTTTTTATTATTGAAAGTCACATATATTTTTTTATTCTTTTCTTAATAATTCTTATGATTATAACACTGAAAATAGTAGAGAAAAGATTTCTACTTTAAAGCTAATTTCTTTTTTTACAGACCTGTAGCTAACTGTTTAACAAACGGCATTGGCGTAGAGCCTGAAGCATTTGATTTCGTTACTATCTACTTCAGTGATATTGTTGGTTTTACAGTCCTGTCCGCTGAAAGTACACCGTTTCAAGTAAGTTTATTTATATCAATTAAACTTAGTTTTTCAAATATTTTATAACTGATTAACATATTTAAACTGAATATGTTCTAATTTTAGGTGGTGAATTTTTTAAATGACCTTTACACTCTGTTCGATCGTATTATCAAAGGCTATGATGTATATAAAGTGGAAACTATAGGAGACGCTTACATGGTGGTAAGTTTTTCCAAAGCAAATGTACAGAGAGTAAAGAGACAAAAATATTAAATAAAACCATGTGAGCTATAGTCTATAAATACGATATAAAAGTACAGACTCAATGTTGCGATTTACTTTATGGTTTAGCGTTCGCAGCAATCGAAAGAGCTAATTTTTTTATTAGATTTAAATGACATATTATAGTAATTTATAAAATAAAAATATATGAAATTTTCCTATTTATGAATAAATAATAACTATAATAATGGTCAATGTACTATAAACAAAATAATAATTAAAAATTAAACGAAAATGTCTCGGTTTATTCAATTGCAAAGGGGGAGGAAATATTCTTACAATCACAGCTGAATGCGCCACTGCTGTGCCCCCTGCGAATTATGACGGGTTCTGTTTCGGTAAAGGAAGCCGGTGCTGACTTCCACAGGTGCAAATCTACCGCGATGACAGGGAAGGTGAAGAGAGGAAATCGAAAGAACTACAAAAGGCGATACCTTTATTTACTCCATCGAAATAGTACATGCACAGTTTCTTACAAACCAAGATGGTGAGAGCGCACGCTCGAACCATGAAAACGCGACAGTAGGTGGCGGTTAGGATCGTATTCGCTCAACTAATGTACGCGATGAGTCGATAATATTTAGGAGCGGATTCACTCAATTAATGTACGCAACGAATCAGTTCACGGCGTTGCGCCAGGCGAGAGCTAGTGCGAGAGAGAGAGAGTCCGCGAAACAAATACTGAAATTGGATCCACCGGATAGCCTCTCCTGCGGCTCGCTGATGAAGAGTCGTCGTCTGCGGAATCGCAGTCCCGCAGGCAGTAGGTCTCGCTGGATCACCGGATTGTGGCTGGTTGGCTGCTGGTGGCCGGGATCTCCAGCTGGATCATCGAATGATGCTAGCTGTTAAGGATGCTCAAAGCAGCCGGAGATTTGCCATACAGAAGACTCCACTCAATGATCCTTGGCTTGTTCACTTTCAGCCGGTGCACCGTCAATCTATATTCTAGGCCGTGACCTGATTAGTCAGTTATCACTCCTCAACTGCTCGTCAATACTTCTTCGTTTCGCTCTGCCTTCGTCTTGCGGCGCGAACAGCGTCTTCCATGTTTTCGCTTATTCTTCTTCCTCTCTCTCTCTCACACACACTCTTCTCGCTTTCGCTCTCCCTTGCGCCGTCTTCTCCGCCGGCCGCGCTCTCTCCTCTCCAGGCCCTGCAACGACACGAGCGCATGAATGCTATGTCAATCATAGCCACGCTCGGCCGCTACATCCGTGCGAGGAGAGTGCCACGCACAGGGTTAGCGAACATCGCTGTCAGCCCTTTCACACAATTCTTTGGGAAAGAGCGAAATCGAATTACTTTTTAATTAATAATATTAGAATGCCGAAAGTCTGATTGTTATGCATATGATTTAGGGCTTTTGAATAAAAATAATTTCTATTAAAAAAGAATTATAGTAGCTGGCGGCAAGAATAGGCATATATTGGCAGTGAATTTATGACATGATGTTCTTTACAGCGGGTTAGAATTTTAGAGAAATAGAAACACATTCGATGACAAGGCAATTAGTCATCTTTAATTAAAAAGTCAATTTAATAATACTTTTTCCGACTATCGCTTGTTCACGTCCGAACTAAATTTAACTCAATTATACGCGTTTACAAATATATATTATGTACGTGACTTGCTCGGTCGCTCTCGAAGCTTTGAGCAAGCTCAAGAACACTTCCTTCCTACACTCGGTCATCCTGTGCGTACATACTCGTACCACCTGTAACGGGGATTGAGAAGAATCCGGGCTCGGTTAGGCTGAATGGCTCGGGTTGTCTTCTTCCTGAGACGCCTGTCCACCAGGTGTTGTCGGAGCGTCGTGGCTCCAATATTAGGTCGAGGCGCTAGACCTGCACGCCTAAACGCGAAACTCGAGGGATCGACAGGATAGACGGAATAACGAATTAAAAAAAATCGCGCAAGAACAATAGACGTAGTATTTATTGGCGATAACACGGATGTTACATTAAACAAGAAGTTATACATAAGGGCGGCTAAGCAGAGAGAGAGAGAGCAAGAAGCCAATTTGAGAGAGAGATAAGGTGCGCGACGGTACTTACAAATCGCTCTCCCGTAGAAGTAGCTTCGCAGCAAGCGCTCAATCAAAAGAGGAAAAGGCCTCGAAGAGGCAGGCACCGGTGGCACAAGGCCGTCATAAAGACACACAAAACACTCTTGATCTCTTCCTAGATCCTCAATCTATCCACACTCTCCTCTCCTGGATATCGTCGACGAATACGTCACCGCAAGCTTGAGTATCGAGAACAAAGAGATTGGATCGCTAGCCGGACACGTGTGTTCGCGTCAAAACCTTACAGCCGAATCTCTCGCATCAAGAAACCGAGCGCCTTCCTCGCGGTCTGCGCGTTCGATAATCGAATCCGTCTCTCTCTCTCTCTCTCTCTCTCTTATCTACCTTACTTGAGCCCGCTGAAACTTAAGTGATACGTGTTAATATGCATTTAATTTACAAAAGCATATTAGGACATGGGAGAGAGAGACATAACGAGTAGCAGTCACACTCATTATACACCTCATACGAGGTCTGTCCGGAAAGTATCGGGCCTACGTTTATATCTTCGCACCATAGTGTTCGAGCGACCTCTACCGGACAGAAACGTCAACAGTAAAGCCTCACGAATCTATTGGATACTTACTTACACCTGCCGGACGTATAGTTCATGCGCAGTGTGTCTTTGTTTACAGTGCCTTTTCCGCGTTCATCGGATTTTGATATTGTCAAAAATGACTGAAAAACAAGATCAACGAATTTGCTTTCAACTCGGAAAAACGAGTTCGGAAACTATTGAAACGATGCAGAAGGCCTTCGAAAGCGAGTGTATGAGCAAAACACGAATAAAAGATTGGTATAAACGGTTGAAGGATGGTCGCACTTCTGTTGATAGTGATTCTCGTTCCTGCCGACCTTCGACGACAAAAACCGCAGATAATATTGAGCGGATGCGACTTGCAATCGAACAAGATCGTCGTAGACCTTGGGATATCAAAAACTATCATTTCAGAAATTACAACCGAAAATTTAGACCAAAAAAAGCACGTCAAAGTCGGAGCAATGTTAAGTCAATGTTGATTGTTTTTTTCTATTGTGAAGGTGTTGTACATCACGAATATGCACCAACAGGTCAGACAATCAATAAAGAATACTACCTTCAAAGTTTGAAACGTTTGCATGATGCAGTAAGAAGAAAACGGCCGCACTTTTGGGAAAGTGGTGACTGTCTTCTCCATCACGATAATGCACCAGCGCATTCATCCAATCTTGGACAGCAGTTTTTGAGCAAACACAATATCGCATTGCTTCGACAACCTCCATACAGTCCTGACATAGCCCCTTGTGACTTTTGTCTGTTTCCAAAACTAAAAAAACCACTCAAAGGACACCGATTCGATGACAAAATAACAGTTGAAAACAATGCGACGAGTGGACTTAAGGCTATCCTTAAAAGTGAGTTCCAGGACTGTTTTGAAAAGTGGAAACATCGATGGAACCATGTTATTCAATCAAGTGGGGATTACTTTGAAGGATGCCACCCACCAGATGATAAAGAATGAAACTAACACGAAAATATAAAGGTAGGTGCGGTACTTTCCGGATAGACCTCGTATGTTGAGAAGATGTAACGAAAGCTCGTTCGTTATTAATTTAAAAGATGGGCAAGTGAGGCGCACTCGCTCATAGCAATCAAGGCAGGAAACAAAGGGTCGGAAAGGTAAAGAAATGAAAGCAATTAAGGAATTATACACACAACAAAATTGCATTCAAATCAAATCTAATTCTAATCAAATCAAATTGAAATTACACTTAAACTTCGAAAATACCGTACAATAATAAACCGTATAATAATACGAACTCTTAGCCTAATGAACACAACGATGTTGCAACACGTCTTAACACTAATGAACATAACGGTGTTCTTAACACCTAGTACAATACCTATGCAATGAACAAATTAACTAACTTTTCGCGCTTACAAATCTAACAGACGAAGAGCACGCGTCGCCCGGCAGATGACCGCTATGACGACGAACCGACTTAGCCTACTTAAACTAAAAGAGAAAGCCGTCCGACGAGGGATCGTCTTGACGATTCTCTACCTGAATAACATAAGCCGACAAGGAAAAAAACCCAGAAACCAGACAGTACGTTCCCAAAGGTTTTTGGTGCGCTGAAACCGAATCTGACCTCAGAATTGCTCCGTCACCCTAGGTTTTCGAGAAATCCTAACCTAAAAGTTCAAAAAACACGATTTTTCACTATATTACGCGTAGTATTACGTCGTAAGCCAATTTTATTTTAAAAAACGAGTAATGCTGTCTGAAAGTACTACTCTTACCCTTCAAAATCCTTTTTTCAGATTTAAAAAATCTTTCTTTTCCTACGAGATGTCGTAGATTGAATTTGAGTGATTTAGCGATTTCGTTACAGCACGAAATAGTGGCGAATTTCCGAATAAGGAGTTATAGTGTAATTATATGTTTTTTGGGTCACTGAATCCAAATTTAACGTTAGAATGACTCTATAATCTCAATTCCCTTAACCCTAGAGCCCCATAACCTGCGACGCTGTAACCCCTGACCGACATACCCCAATTTCCTTAACCCTCGAGCCCTTTAACCTGCTGCGGTATAACCCCCGACCCTCACACCCCAATTTCCT